>NC_135957.1:65201997-65363274 GCF_053455715.1 Rhinoraja longicauda | reverse complement strand
ATTTTGGATGATCAGCTATGATCATATTGAATGGCGGTGCTGGCTCGAAGGGCCGAGTGACCTATTCCTGCACCTATTACTATGTTTCTACATTTCTATGAGATGAACATTAGAGTGTTAAATTTGGAACAGAGAATGAGATGAAGGAATGAGAGGGAGGAATGAGAGGGAGGGAGGAAAGGAAAGGAAAGGAAAGGAAAGGAAAGGAAAGGAAAGGAAAGGAAAGGAAAGGAAAGGAAAGGAAAGGAAAGGAAGAAAAGAAAGGAAAGAAAAAAAAGAAAGGAAAGAAATGTACACAGTGGAAACAGACTCTTTTCAACCAATTGAATCCATGCCGTCCATCATTAATTCTATGCTATTCCACTTTCACATTCACTCTCTGCACACTGGCGGCAATTTACTGAGTCCAATTAACATACAAATATGCATGCCTTCAGGATGTGGGAGGAAACTGGAGCACCTGGAGGAAACCCACATGGTCACAGGGAGAAGGTACAAAGTCCACACATACAACAGGATCACATACAGTCAGGATCAAACTCAGATCCCTGGCGCTGTGGGGTAACAACACTACCAGCTGCACCACTGTGCTGCCCAAATTGCCAAACCATGCAGGTCCTCAGGCAGTGGGATCAGCGCTTATTATGAGTTAGGATATAGGCAGCAGAATTGTGGATTAATGTATAGGCACTGTGTTGAATGAGATTGATGACAGTGGGTAAGGCTGATCAATAGTGAACCAAATGTTGAGTTATCAAAGACAAATTAGGTGAGAAAAGGTGGAGATATATGATTTGTGAAATGTCATGAGGTCATGTGATAGGAGTAGAATTAGGCCATTCGGCCCATCAAGTCTACTCCACCATTCAATCATGGCTGATCTTTCGCTCCCTCCTAACCCCATTCTCCTACCTTTTCCCCAACCTCTGACACCCGTACTAATCAAGAATCTACCTATCTCTGCCTTAAATATATCCACTGACATGGCCTCTACATACTTCTGTGGCGAAGAATTCCACAGATTCACCTCCCTCTGACTTTCAGAAGGCCTTCGACAAGGTCCCACATAGGAGATTGGTGTACAAACTTAAAGCACACGGTATTGAGGGTTCAGTGTTGAGGTGGATAGAAAATTGGTTGGCGGACAGGAAGCAAAGAGTAGGAATAAACGGGTCCTTTTCGGAATGGCAGGCAGTGACTAGTGGGGTACCGCAAGGCTCAGTGCTGGGACCCCAGTTATTTACAGTGTATATTAATGATTTGGACGAGGGAATTGAATGCAACATCTCTAAGTTTGCGGATGACACGAAGCTGGGTGGCAGTGTTAGCTGCGAGGAGGATGCTAGGAGGCTGCAGAGTGTCTTGGATAGATTAGGCGAGTGGGCAAATGCATGGCAGATGCAATATAATGTGGATAAATGTGAGGTTATCCACTTTGGCGGCAAGAACAGGAAAGCAGAGTATTACCTGAATGGTGACCGATTGGGAGAAGGGGAGATGCAACGTGACCTGGGTGTCATGGTGCACCAGTCATTGAAAGCAAGCATGCAGGTGCAGCAGGCAGTGAAGAAAGCAAATGGTATGTTGGCATTCATAGCAAGAGGATTTGAGTTTAGGAGCAGGGAGGTTCTGCTGCAGTTGTACAGGGCCTTGGTGAGACCGCACCTGGAGTATTGTGTGCAGTTTTGGTCTCCTAACCTGAGGAAAGACGTTCTTGCCTTAGAGGGAGTATAGAGAAGGTTCACCAGATTGATCCCTGGGATGGCGGGACTTACATATGAGGAAAGACTGGATAGACTGGGCTTGTACTCGCTGGAATTTAGAAGACTGAGGGGGGATCTTATAGAAACATATAAAATTCTTAAGGGGTTGGAGAGGCTAGATGCGGGAAGATTGTTCCCGATGTTGGGGGAGTCCAGAACCAGGGGTCACAGCTTAAGGATAAGGGGGAAGTCTTTTAGGACCGAGATGAGAAAACATTTCTTCACACAGAGAGTGGTGAGTCTGTGGAATTCTCTGCCACAGAAGGTAGTTGAGGCCAGTTCATTGGCTATATTTAAGAGGGAGTTAGATGTGGCCCTTTTTGCTAAAGGGATCAGGGGGTATGGAGAGAAGGCAGGTACAGGCTACTGAGCTGAATGATCAGCCATGATCATATTGAATGGCGGTGCAGGCTCGAAGGGCCGAATGGCCTACTCCTGCACCTATTTTCTATGTTTCTATGTTTCAATGTTAAATAAATTACTCTTCATCCCCTTCCTAAAATAACGTCCTTTAATTCTGAGGCTATGACTTCTGGTCCTAGACTCTCCCACTAGTGGAAACAACCTCTTCACATCTACTCTATCCAAGCTTTTCACTATTCTGTATGTTTCAATGAGGTTCCCCCTCATTCTTCTAAACTCCAGCTCGTACAGGCCCAGTGCCGACAAACGCTCATCATAGGTTAACCTACTCATTCCTGGGATCATTCTTACAAATGTGATATGTGATTTTATAGAAGTGGAAATCTTGGTTTATACTCAGATAATGACAAGACAGAAAGGAGGAGGTGGTAACTAAAGGTGGGGCTGTGGCCTATTCAATATTTAACCAAAGGAATTTTTGTCTTATCCCACACTGATGATTGACAAGCAGGTTGACATTGCAAGGGTCAAGGACAGTAGTGGTGTCAACTTAGTGGGAAGCATTCTCACCTCTGAAGCAGAAGGTTGTGGGTTCAAGTCTTGTGCCAGGAACTTGGGTGCACAAATGGGGGTTTAAAGCAGAGTGCAGTTTGGAGTTTGACCGGGAGCTCCGGTTTCGTCCCACACTCCAAAGATGTATGGTTTTGTAAGTTAATTGGCTTTGATAAGAATTGTAATTTGTCCCTAGTGGAGGATAGTGCGAGTGTACGGGGATCAGTGGTCAGCAGGGACTTGCTGGGCCGGTGGGCCGAAGGGCCTGTTTCCACACTGTACCTAACTAAACTAAAGTAGTGATGACGTTGACCTAGGTGTCATTAGAGTCCATGATATGCTTTTGGTAATGCGATCAAGGAAAGGATGCAGCTAATGAAAGGGGATTCCAATAATGACATTGTGGAATTCTCTGCAGGTGATTGTCAGTACGCTAAATTTCATTTAACCATCGTTAGGTTCACAGTGGCACTGGCTGCTTTAAAACTGTTCATGTCAGTATTTTATTCACATTTCCGATGAAGAAAACATTATGTAAACAGAAAAAAAATGTTTGCCGCAAATGCAAATCACAGAATCAAAGGTTTATAGGAAATTTGCAATACATGAGGAGGCCATTCAGCCCATTTTGTCTCTGCTGGTGGAAGATAAAGCAATTCAGCGTAATCTACTTTCAATACTAGGTATGTAGCCCTACATATCAGAGGGCTTCAGGTTACCTGCAAATGTTTTATAAATTTGATGAACGATCCTACATCCAGAAAATGATATAAGTATTTATTTTTAATTTGATGAAAACTTTTACATTTCATACCTTTCAATTGGTGACTTTCTGACCCCAACCATTCACTGTTTCCCTATTTTCTCTCTAATCTCTTTTCCAATTAATTTAAGTCTCTGGCCCCTCTGCTCGGGGAATCAGGTCATTCCTATTTACTCTGTTTAGGTGTCTCATTATCTTATATTTCTCAATTATATGTCCTCACAATTTCTACTGTTGCAATTAAAACACCTCCAGCATATCCAATCTTTCCTTTTCGCTGCAGTTTTCCAATCCAAGCAATATCCTGATAAATCTCTAACCTCCAAATGAAGTGAAATGTCCACTACATTTTCCCAATCTCTTCAAATAACAGTGGCATAGAGGTAGAGTTGCTGTCTTACAACGCTTACAGGGTACCAGAGACCTGGGCTCGATCCTGGCTATGAGTGCTTGTCTGTATGTTCTCCCCGTGACATGCTTGGGTTTTCTCCGAGAACTACGGTTTCTTCCCACACTCCAAAGACGTACCGCGTTTGTGCTTGGTATAAATGTAAAAATTGTCCCCAGTGTAAGATAGTGTTAATGTGTGGGGATCGCTGGCCGGTGCAACTCGGTAGGCCGAAGGTTCAGTTTCCGCGCTGTATCTCTAAACTAAATTCTGGCAAATGATTAGTAAATTTCTGGGGAGAAAGGTGTTTATAATTCCCTTTGGGACTTCAATGATATAAAAAAGAAAAAGGAGAGCAGGCGCATATCAACACAGTAAACCTCAAAATGAATTTTCATTCAAAAATCGTCTGGTGAAATCATTCTAAAAATCATAATTCAGATTCAAAGATAGGAATAATCAAACATTAATGATAAAAAATCACTCCAATGATAAATACACTCTAGTACTCTCATTTATTATACTCTAGTAAACTATCAAGTACCCAGAAGGACTTAGTAACTCATCTTCATGTCAAGCTGAAAAATGAACAAAAAAAACACAAAGTGCTGTTTGCTGCCTGACCATTGAGTTACTCCAGCATTTGTGTGTCTATTTTGTAAACCAGCATCTGCTCCTCTTTGTTTTTAAATTTTAAGCAATGAACAGACTTGATCATTATTGGCAGAAATCAAAGATTTGCGTAAAATTGCCTGACTCTCACTCACAATTATTGAGGCATTTATATTTATATGCAACCTAATTTTATTATTTTACCAACTGAGAAAATGTTACCTTCTTTCTTGTTAAACAGTTCATGACATCAAAATAGTTCACAAATGTTCCTGCACAGCCATAGGTGCAGTGTAGAGGCAAGGTCATTGGACCACCAGCCAGAGTTCTGCACGATTGATTTAATGTCCAAATTGAAATCCTATCTTGAGAGTTGAGGAATTCAAATTTAAAGTTTTGTAAAAAATTCAAAGTTTATAAAAAGCGAATTTCGTCAATGGTGATCAAGAGACAATTGTATTGTCAGAAAACCTCATTAAGTTCACAAGTATCTTTAAGGAAAAAGAGTTTGATTTTCTTCCCATGTTTGTAAGAAAATAACTGCATATGCTGGTACAAATCGAAGGTATTTATTCACAAAATGCTGGAGTAACTCAGCAGGTCAGGCAGCATCTCAGGAGAGAAGGAATGGGATTCGTTTCGGGTCGAGACCCTTCTGGTCTATAAATAACTCTTGTCCGATCAATAACGTCAATTCTTTACTATATTCAAGGGGAATTAAGAATGTACAATAAGTGCATCGTTAGCAATGAATTAATTAAATAAAAACTTTGTAGCCTTGGCATTAAACGATATTTTTCTTTCCAGTCCACGCCCACACATTGTACAGTCATTTAACATATTTTCTTGAGTGGGAATATTTTCTTTTAAGGCTCTTCTGGGGTGGAGTCGAATCTATTGATCAGGTGGATGTAAAATTGATGCTGTAACTACTGCACAGGACAAAGGAATCTTTCCATTGTCGCTAAATAAAAAACGTTTTATGTCCTTGAGTTATTTTGAGAGAAAGTCTGTTTTTAGTTTCTATTTCTGTTTATTTTTTTATCATGCCAGCAAGATGATTATTTGGCAGGAAAACACATAATTTGTCAATTTACCCAGTAAATAAATTGTCAGGAAAGAAACAACAATATTAATTGTCAGCTACATTATCCACTGCAGGAACATATTTTGAGCACAAGTCGAGTTTGAATCTAATGGTTAATGGCAGTAAATAATTAATAATACAATAGGTTACAATGCTTTTGAATATTTCAGGGCAGACAATGTGACTATTGGAAAACCGTACATGCAAAAAAGCTCACAAAGTTAATGAGGTCATTAAAAATGTAATTGAACTCCAGTCATTGAGAACCTATCCCCAATAAATGCTGAAGATTTGACCACTCAGATTAAAAACATTTTTTTTTGTGGCAATTTCATCTTAACCTTTGTTTACACATCATCCCCATGTTTGCTTCCCCCTCCCTACACAAATTCACAACCTAGGGAAAAAAACATATAGACATTAGCTTCTAATAGAGAGTAAGCATTAGTCTCTTAATTAGTCATCAGTCCTGAACTAGTATCTACCTCATTGGAGACCTTCCGACTATCTTTGATCGGACTTTACTTGCACCAAACGTTATTGACGTTATTCGCTTAATAATGTAACTGTACACTGTGGATGGCTCGATTGTAATTGTTTATTGTACACATGACAATGAATGTAACACAAACGCAATCTCCAGACCACAATAACCTGAACTCCAAGCTGACAAAAATGCAAAAACTACATGTGTCAGGGCACAAAGAGATAAGAGTTGTCCTCAAAGCTTCCAACAAAGTTAGCTTAAGTTTAATTTTAGTTTAGTTTAGATTAGAGATCCAGCATGGAAACAAGCCCTTCGGCCCATCGACACCGCTCCGACCACCAATCACCCATTTACACTAGTTCTATGTTGTCCCACTTTTGCATCCATTCCTTACACATTAGGGGCAATTTTACAGAGGCCAATTAACCTACAAATCCGCACGTCTTTGGGATACGGAAGGAAACCAAAGCACCTGGAGGAAACCCATGCAGTCATTGGGAAAATGTGCAAACTGCGAACAGAAAGTTACCGAGTTCAGGATGAAACCCGTGTCTCTGGTGTTGTGAGGCAGCAGCTCCACCAGCTGCGCCACTGTGACGCTCTTAAGTGTCTGCAAACATATAGGGTCATCAGCAGTACAACCGAAAGTGTCTTGGCCTTGCCATTTTCCCAGATTGGCCCAGAAATCTCAATAGACAATAGACAATATACAATAGGTGCAGGCCATTCGGCCCTTCGAGCCAGCACCGTCATTCAATGTGATCACGGCTGATCATTCTCAATCAGTACCCCGTTCCTGCCTTCTCCCCATACCCCCTGACTCCGCTATCCTTAAGAGCTCTTTCTAGCTCTCTCTTGAATGCATTCAGAGAATTGGCCTTCACTGCCTTCTGAGGCAGAGAATTCCACAGATTCACAACTCTCTGAATCTCCTCTCTCATTGATATGATACTGCAGAACAGAGATATCTGTATAGCTGATTAACTTTTTACTTTGAGAAAGAGCAAGCAATGTGGTAGGCTTCATTGTAGAGGAGAGTGGGAATTAGAGAGGGAGAAGATTAAGAGGCTTAGCATAATTGGTTGACAAAGAGCAATGTGCAGGATAGACTAAATGGGACAGAGACGTCTTTGCAAAAATCTGTGCTTTAATTGCTCTAGATATGTGCATTGTTTAAATTAACTCCCATTTCTCCATATATTTAATTTATCACCAGCAGTGCAAATTACATATCTTTGCTTCTTCTCTGTATGCACTTTTGAAACTTTCTAGGAAGATATATTGGCTTTATTCAGATAATGATCGCTAACTCCATTCAGAAGGTTACTGAAGTTTATATGCATATGGGTGTTTCCGTAAATACAGCACTCAATAGTGAAACTGGTTTCCAAACTTCCAGGTTATTTTCCTGTTGTTTATGTAGTAATCCCATTGTTGAAGAAGGGTCTCGACCCAAAACGTCACCCATTCCTTCTCTCCTGAGATGCTGCCTGACCTGCTGAGTTACTCCAGCATTTTGTGAATAAATACCTTCCATTGTTTCATATCCTGTATTTTAAGTAGTATAGAGCATGGTGTATAGCCAAAATAATGAGTTGAAGCAAATGAGTTGAAGCAAATATAAATAAATCTGTTTTTACAAAGAAAAATATCAGATGTGTCCCTGATATGTGTTCCTTCTCTCCCGAGATGCTGCCTGACCTGCTGAGTTACTCCAGCATTTTGTGAATAAATCGATTTGTACCAGCATCTGCAGTTATTTTCTTATACAAAATATCAGATGTGTTGTCCCTGTGTTTCCTTGCCTTTTTTGTGACATTTTTGAAGCAGGATTTCATCAAATCCTCAGGCTAATTTATACGAGAAAGATCACATTAATTTTGCAATGAAAATAACTCTATATAAGCCAAATTCTGATTATGTTTATGATTTTTTTAAATCATTTACCACCTGATTTGATGGTTTTCTGATGTCTAACGTTTTTGCAGCAAACTTGAGCAGCAGTGAAATGTGTGATTTAAAAACTGTGTAACCGTTTTTATATTCATTGTTTCTTTTTAATTGTTTTTTTTGTGTTTAAGCTTTCCATTGAAATACTTAATAATGAATAGAACTTAAAAATCAAGAACTAAAAATCTAGTTTGCTCACCTATTTTGGCGACGTCTAATTCTGTTGTCCCACACATTTTCTGACCTCGTCAATGCTATAACGATTGTTTTTGCATTCGTCGCGATTTTTAAAAAAAATTCAAACAGCGTTTGACCTGAACTATGGTCCTCATGGTGGGTTAGGTGCTGACATTTTGTTAAGGAGCTTTGAAATCAGTATAAGAGACAGTATCCCAATGGTCACGTTGAGGGCACTCTGACTGAGCTTTGAAGGATGCTGTGGTCACTTTTTTTTTGTTTGAAATCATTGGTTCCTAAAAATCTTTTTGCACTTTTTCATTCTTTTCTCGTAAATGTTGCTTCTAGTTTACTACAGAAATGTTTAAATTATGTTTTATTTCGGAGTCACGTGAGTGACTACGTGAAGACCCCGTCCAGCACGTATGCGCGACATTAGCGTTCATGCAGTGCACCCGCGACGAACGGGAGTTCAAGGTGCTCCCGCTACAAATTGAAAAGTCGGGCCGACAGGTAAGTTTTACCGTGGCCGTGAGTATTTTCTCTGTGGTCTGCTTTATGTTCCAGGAAAATGAGCAAGACCAGAGGGAAGAAATTTGCAGCTCGCCCCCGTTCGTCTTCCGTTGAGGAACGTTCCTTGGAGGGGGGGCAAGAGGCGGCAGCAATAACTACCGAGCCGAGCCCAGCACCGCTAGTGCAGCCTGAGCAGCGAGCTGTAGGTACCTGCAGCCAGAACCGGGCGGTAGTATCCGACGATTCGGATGAAGATGCCACACCGCTCGAGAGCGGCACTGGCAGCCGCCTAAGCCGAATGGAACGGCTTATGGAGCAAATGCTCCAGCGAGATCTGCTGAGAGAGCAGCAGCAGACTCGCCAAGGGAGCCCAGGCACTCCCGCAGTGCCCTTTACGGCACTGGCCATTGCCTCACCTTCTTTTGAAGGCAGCATTGGCGACCAGGTCTGGGCTGGTCAACAAGAGGGGTTGTTGGCTGAAGATGTCCGGAGTACGCAGAGTGTACAGGATCAGGAAGAGCTGCTGGGTGTGGTCAACCGCTACGTGGTCATTCCACGAGGGGGTCGGCCTTTAGAGCCGAAACTTGCAGCCAGCATTGACCACCTGTCCTCAAAACCCCTACAAGAACGGGTGGTCAATGAGGCTCTTGAACTATATACAGCCCCAGAAAATTGTACATCATTGAATGTACCAGCTGTAAACAGCCAAATTTGGGGACATTTGGGGCAGAACATCAGGAACCTGGAGTTGAAGCTCCAGAAAATCCTTAAACTCCTGACTGCAGGGATGACATCATATGCTCGGTCCATTGATGGTGTGGACATCTCCACAAATCAGCAAGATACATTAGCTCTGCTGTGCACCACTCAATATCAGATAAACAATTTACGGAAGGAAATCATCAAGCCTGCCCTCAACCCTAAGTTTGCGGGACTTTGCAAAACACCGGGTTCAGAACCTCCAATTCTGCTTTTTGGAAAGGACCTTCCAAAAAAGGTGAAAGACCTAGAGGAAGAATCCAAGACCTTTGGTCTCGTGAGGGCAGGTTTGGGACCGAGCAGACCTAACAAACCCAGGCGGCAGTACCCCACGGCGTCCACCAGTCGTAGACCACCATATGGGACTGGTGAAAGCTCGGGGTCCGCAACCATTCCCCGTAAGCCTTTTTTAGGCCCGCGCCCAGAGCGGACCCCATGGAAAATGCGCCACCCCCAACAACATCAACATCTACATCAACAGCAGCCCTCTACAGCCCAGCAGACACCTCATCGTCCAGCGAAGAGGCAGAAGTAGCACCAGTAACCATGGAGGTAGGTGGATCTGGTTCCTCTCAGCATATGAGCAGTAGGGGCTCTATACTATCAGGGGGGAGATTGCACTTGTTTTTGGATGCATGGGAAACCATCACTAATGACAAGTACATACTAAGCTGCATTCATGGCTATAAAATTGACTTTGTTCATGAAAACATTCCGCCAGTTCAGCATATACCCCAAAGGGTATTCACCCTCTCAGTCAAAGAGAAACAAGAGGGTCAAGCTGAACTTGTGAGGCTACTAGCAAAAGGTGTCATTGAAAGAACAAAACATGAACCTTTGGAATTTGTGTCTAATATTTTCACTAAAACTAAAAAAGATGGTGGATGTCGCATCATCATTGACTTAACTACGTTAAACGAGTCAGTTAAGTATACACATTTTAAGATGGAAACTTTTCAAACCGCCAGACTTTTGATTTCTAGAGGGTACTTTCTAGCAGGCATTGATTTAAAAGATGCCTACTACTCAGTACCCATACACAAGGAGCATCGTAAATACTTAAAGTTTATCTGGATGAAACAGCTATGGCAATTTAAAGCCTTACCAAATGGACTAACCTCCGCTCCAAGGTTGTTCACTAAAATCTTAAAACCCGCCTTGGCATTATTGAGGAAACAAAAGCATATAGTCATGGCGTACTTAGACGACATTTTAATAGTAGGGAAAACCTTGGAGACAGCTATTTTGACAGTAGCAGCCACCAAACGTTTGTTTGAAACTTTGGGGTTTGTCATACATCCAGATAAATCCAATTTTACACCGTCCACTACCATGGACTATCTTGGATTTACGATTGATACTGTTCGCATGTTTGTAACTCTGCCGAAGGGGAAAGCATCAGAATTGGCACTATCATGCCACGAACTAATGCATAAACGTCAGCCAACCATACGGCAGGTAGCTAGAGTTATTGGTAAAATGGTAGCAGCTTTTCCAGCTGTACAATTTGGGCCTTTGCACTACCAAAAATTTACAAAGAGCAAAAGTGCACGCACTAAAGCAAAACTCAGGTCACTTTGACCGAGCTATGGATTTAACTGCTGAATCCATTCCAGAGTTACAATGGTGGACAAGGAACATTAGGCTCAGTTCCAGTCCCATAATAATCACCAACCCAGTATTAACCATTCAAACGGATGCCAGTGCTTTGGGCTGGGGAGCAACTAACATGCAATCCAGCACAGGGGGCAGATGGACTAATTCTGAATCATCTTGCCTACAGACACGGGGTATCAACTATTTAGAAATGTTGGGTGCGTTTTATGGTTTAAAAGCATATTCATCTAATACGCATCATGCACATGTCCGGTTGCAATTAGATAATACCACGGTGGTGGCTTATATCAACCACATGGGTGGTGTAAAGTCGATATCGTGTGACAAATTGGTCAACCTAATCTGGCAATGGTGTGTCGAAAGACATACTTGGTTATCAGCAACTTACCTACCAGGTAAGCAAAATACAGTGGCAGACACCAGGTCACGCAAATTTAACGATAACATCGAATGGATGTTAAATCCCAAAGTATTTGCCGAAATTACAAAGCAATATGGCACACCAGATATCGATCTATTTGCATCCAGGCTGAATCACCAGGTACCAACGTATGTCGCTTGGGAACCAGACCCTGAGGCAGCAGCAGTTGATGCATTCACGCTGTATTGGGGGAAAATGTTCGTTTATGCTTTTCCTCCCTTCTGCCTCATCAGTCGGGTATTACGCAAGATTCAATTGGATTCCGCTTCAGGAATCTTGATAACACCCGACTGGCCTACACAGCCATGGTTCCCAGTGGCCCTCGACATGGCTGTCGAAACACCGTTGGAATTCCCCAGCAGTCCGGAATTATTAATCCACCCAGTGTCAGGCATTAGTCACCCGTGCCATGACAGAGTCGATCTCCTCGCTTGAAGATTCTATAAAGACCTCTACTGGGCCTGGGACTGTCTGAGGACGCCATCAACATGATGACCGCATCCCACCGGGAGTCCACCAGGAGACAATACCTGACCAACATAAGGAAATGGGAACGGTATTGCTCCAAAACAGGAACTACCTACACTACAGCGACACCCACCAGTGTTGTGGAGTTCCTGGTTGGATTACATCGGGAAGGACTCAGCTACAGCGCCATAAATACAGCCAGGAGTGCGTTGTCAGCTTATTTGGTTCCAGCAGCAGGACAACTGGCTTTCGGGTCCCATCCACTAGTAATCAAAATCATGAGGGGCATTTTTAATACTAACTCCCCCAGACCAAGGTACACTCAGATCTGGGATGTCAGCATTGTGCTGACGTACATTAGGGGATGGCCACCGCCCAGGGCACTCACGCTGGAACAACTTACACTGAAATCAGTCATGCTCATGGCACTAGTGTCAGCTCAAAGGGTACAGTCCCTCCACCTTCTGAGGCTGGACAGCATGACAGAGTCATTGGACTGTTTCACATTCCATATTCAGGGACTGGTCAAACAAACTAGACCAGGTACCACGCCTCCAGTCATGGAGTTCTGGGCATATTCATCTGACCCACGGCTGTGTGCCAAGACCCATCTCGCCAATTACATAGACACAACATACAACTTAAGAGGGAGAGAAAAAGCCTTATGGATAAGCCACAAGAAGCCTCATGGTCAGGTGACGAGCCAAACCATCTCAAGGTGGCTCAAGCAGGTGCTTAAGTCCGCGGGAGTCAATACTAATATTTACAAATCTCACTCCACCAGGGCTGCATCTACGTCGGCGGCTAGTCGAATGGACGTGCCTATGGACCATATTCTGGCCAGAGCAGGATGGTCCTCGGAAAGAACTTTCCAAAGGTTTTATAATAAGCCGCTGGCGCAACCTGCTACATTTGCAGACAGAATTTTAGAGTCTGCAGATAATATTTAATTTAAGCCCTGGGGAGCTCTCTGTTTTTTGTTGTCATTAATAAACCTTTTTTGTTCACAAACAGGTTCTTGATTGCGATAACATACTTCCTCCCTCTAAGGTCTTCAGACAGTGAGTGAAGCATGAGCTGGTACACGGTTCGGAATCACAGAGCTTTGAAGTCTTCACGTAGTCACTCACGTGACTCCGAAATAAAATAGTAAGATTAAACGAGAACTTACCAGTTCGAAGTTTGATCTGTATTTTATGAGGAGTTACGATGAGGGATTACGTGCCCTCCGCTCCCACCCTCTATTATACAGATCAACTGGTAATTAAGTTCTTATTTTTTCTTTACTATATTTATTTCAATCGTTGTGTTTTTTCTGTGAATCCACACCGCTGCTTTGAAGAATGTCGCGCATACGTGCTGGACGGGGTCTTCACGTAATCCCTCATCGTAACTCCTCATAAAATACAGATCAAACTTCGAACTGGTAAGTTCTCGTTTAATCTTACTATTAAACTTTCATTGCTTGTTGCTATCGTGTTGTAAAGTGTGTGCACTGCAGCGAAGGGAATCGAAAGTGATCGGGTTCTAGATAACGCCAGGTGTTGTTGGAAGTATGCTCCTGTCTACACAGATGTTTTTGGTTCCGGGCAAATTTCGAGTAAATTACCATCGAATTTGATGAAAGGTTACTATATTCTTTCTCATTTATGTACATTAAAATTAAAAAAATTAGACCATTTGGCCCATTAAGTGTAATCCGCCATTCAATCATGGCTAATCTTTCTCTCCCTCCTAACCCCATACTCCTGCCTTCTCCCCATAACCTCTGACACCTGTACTAATCAAGAATCTATCTATCTCTGCCTTAAAAATATCCACTGACTTGGCTTCCACAGCCTTCTGTGGTAAAGAATTCCACAGACGGTGAATCCATGGAATTCATTGCCACAGAAGGCTGTGGAGCCTAAGTTAATGGATACTTTTTAAGGTGGAGATTGACAGATTCTTGATTAGTACGAGTGTCAGGGGTTATGAGGGGAAAGCTGGAGAATGAGGTTAAGAGGGATTGTTGCATCAGGCACTGTTGTTGGTTGAATGATGTTCACATTAAATCAAGGATATTTGGTTCCATTGCTTACTTAAATTCTCTTGAAATAGCAATAAATTAGGACATAGTGTGTTATGGGGAGAAGGCAAAAGAATGGGGTTAAGATGGAAAGATAGATCAGGCATGATTGAATGGTGTGGACTTGATGGGCCGAATGACCTAATTCTGCTCCTGTAAATGATGACACTAAAACTTGTGGCCCACAAATGATGATTAAAGCTAACCAAGATGATAACTGGTTCTGGTTCCTAGAGGAGGTAGATGCAACGAAGGGCATTAAGACCTAGTTGGAATCATTAGGGAGGAGGAGCTGCAAAAAAAAAAGAGATTTCTCAAAATAGGAGGACAGAAGCCTATCTGAAACCTGAGGTGCATGCCCTAGAAACGAGCAAGGATAACCCAAAGCAGTGAATGGCTTTTTTAATGTGCTATAAACTCCCTGCTTCATTGGGTAAATTGTGGATTTTTATTTATCTCAAGAGAACCATTGGAATGCCCCCCCTTTTGGCAAAAGGACAAGATTATGTGGTTATTCTTTTCATGGAGTCATTGAGTCAAACAGCATGGAATCGGGCCCCTTGGCCCGTCCCTCTAAACTTGTCCTATCCATGTACCTGTCTAAATGATTCCCAAAAGTTGTTTCAGTCCCTGCCTCAACTGCCTCCTCCAACAGCTCGTTCCATGCATCCACCACCTATTACTTTATACTTTAGAGATGCAGCATGGAAATAGGCCCTTTGACCCGTCTGCACTAGTTCTATGTTATCCCATTCTCATATCCTACACACCAGAGGAAATTTACAGAAGCCAATTAACCTACAAACCTTGCATATTGCAAAATATTTTTTCTAACATATTCTGCCATGTCTTGGACCAAGTGCCTCATTAGCAATTTATTTTAAATACTATTTTCTTTCATAATTGGTACTTTTATTAATATTTCATGATTTTATTAGAAGTGTGAAAAAAATCCTGACATCTATATTACTCTCTACATCATGATTGGAAGGTGATGATCCATTCTAAATGTTCAGGATTTTTTTTTCTTCTTCACGTCCCATGAATTGTGCCTATACAAGCTCAGGAATGATATATCGTAACTTCAAAGAATAACATCCAGGAAACTCAGATCAACTATCAGTCTGATTTTACAGCCAATTCTCGACGTATTTTATGGGAAGCGTGCAATCCCAGAAGCCTTTGCTATTAATCTGCACCCTGATGAATGTTTCCTGCCAAAACGAATACCAAAATCCTCTGTTACCTACTCTTTAATCTTATTACTCTTAGACTGACCTCCAACCTCTACTAAAATGAGGACAACGATGACTTTGTGTTTCATGGGTCCAACAATTTATGAGCAATTAAAGGCAAAGAGACACGGAGCATCCATCATAACAGCCGTTGGACTGGCAGCAGAGGTCAGGAGTCTCTGCGATGAAGTGCACACAATATATTTTTATTTCTGTTTGGGCTCTGCAGAGAACAGGTTAGCTGAGAATTATAGCACGCAGTTTACAGTTCAGAAAAGCCGTAGTTCATCTTGCAAAAGGATACATGTTTGACCAGATAGGATGTGACAGGAAACAAAACGTGGTACAACTGAGAAAAATGCCTGGTAGGAATGATTAGTTATATTTGACTTCATTTAGTATATCTCACTTGGGGTGGTTGGAGAGGGTGGGGTGGAAAGATGTTGCTGTACGTAATGTGATCAGAAAAGTGAGTGAAAATGAGACTTATTCCCTCTTTCTCTTTCATGTAAACAAATACAGACACAGACACAGACTCAGACACATTCCTGATCCACCCTATCCCCACCCCCTCTGATCTGATATTTCCAGCAATGCAAGTACTTTGGATCAAGGAGCATCAGACTCAACATGATTTTTACATCTGTAATCCTAAATAAAGTTAACCTTTATTTTTGAGCACAATTTCTTTGAAAGCTAAGCATTGTTCGACTTAATATTTTTTAAAGTACAGCAAACTTTATTCTTTATATCATTCTAATGGCATAATAGTGCCTTCATTGTGTAAAAGCATTTTATAGTCATGACAGCTGTAAAAAAAAAAAGCAATAAATATTTAAAACATCTTAAGGTCTTTGCTTTCAAGAAGAGCTTAAATTTTGTACTCCATAATTGTACTGAATGGAGCAGTGGTTCATTTTGTATGAGCAAGCTTGTAACATGAGCAAGCACAGGCATATACGCCATATATTTTGTCTCTTGGAAATCTGATACCTGTATTCTCATAATACATTAATGTGGTGGACAATTCAGTTAAATAGCTTGTGCTTTACTGATGTCGACACTGAGGACTAAACAACATTTACTGTAAGCCTCACAAGATGCTGCCTAACCGGTGGAGAACCTCTAGCAGATGGTATTATTGGTCAAGATTCCAGCATCTACAGACTTTTGCATTCTCACACATGAGAGCGGCACAGGGTGGTGCAGCAGTAGAGTTGTTGGCTTACTGCGCCAGTGGCCCGGGTCCGATCCTGACTACTGCTGCTGACTGGACGGAGTTTGTACATTCTCCCTGTGACCTGTGTGGGTTTTCCCCGGGATCTCCGATTTCCTCCCACATTCCAAAGTCGTACAGATTTGTAGGTTAATTGGCTTGGTTAAATTGTAACATATCTCTAGTGTGTGTAGGATAGTGTAATGTGTGATGATCGCTGGTCGGCGGCGGATTCGATGGGCCGAAGGACCTGTTTCCGCGCTGTATCTCTAAACTAAACTAAACTCCTATGCACCTGTTCACATTATTTTCAGACTAATTTGCCAGAACCATCGCAAGTCATTGATACAGGAAGAAAACAATCAATAAACAGATGATGGTGCAAGTAATTAGCAGTTGAGCATATAATGTAATTTTAGATATTATACCAGTATCACTACAGCATGAGTTTGAGAGAAGTGTTTTGCCTATGTCTACTTGCTCCTCATCTCGCTTCTGTGAATCGTATCCATAAGAGTCATAGATTCACACAGCATGGAAATAGGCCCTTGGGCTCAACTTGCCCATGCCGACTAATATTTCCCATCTGCAAGTCCCACCTTTTTTTTATCCCTCTAAACCTATCTTATCCATGTACCGGTTCAATATATTTTAAACGTGATAGTACCAGCCTTAACTACCTCCTCCGGCAGCTCGTTCCATATACCTACCACCCTTTGTGTAAAAACGTTGCCCCTCAGGGTCCTATTAAATCTTTCCCACCCTCACATTAAACTTACGTCCTCTGGTTCTTGATTCCCCTACTCTTGGCAAAAGACTACGTGTTTACCCTATCTATTTTTCTCATGAACTTAAACTCATCAATAAGGTCACCCCTCATCTTCCTGTGCTCCGAGGAATAAAGTCCTAGCCTGCTCAACCTCTCCCTGTAGCTCAGGCCCTTGAGTCCTGCAAGATCCTTGTGAATCTTCTCTGCACCCTTTCCAGCTTAACAACGGCTTTCTTAGAACAGGGTGACCAAAATGGAACACAATACTCTAAATGTAGCCTCAACAACGCTTTGTACACATGCAACATGGCCTCCCAACCTCTATGCTCAATACTCTGATGAAGGCCAATGAAAGCCTTCTGGACCACCCTATCTACCTGTGACCCCACTTCCAAGGAACTATGTACCTGCTTATCTTTTTTTTTGTGATTGGGTTCACTGATCATGAATCTCCATTCTAATATCTGTGATACTGAGTTCAGGATTATCATGGGAGAGAAACTTGGCACAACGTTTGTATCAATGACATCTGTACTTAGGTGTTTTCCAAAAGGAGAAAATCAGAGCATAATAAAAGGTAGTTTGAACCTACAACCACTTAACTCTCTCTTCAAGTCATGAACTCTTGAGAGTAAGAGGTAAATAATTGTCCACCAAGAAATCTCAACTTCAGGTCTGTTCAAGAATAGTCCAATATTACAGAAGGATCCTTGAGACCCAAACAAATGTCATCATTATGGTAACCACAATTTTGCCACCAAAACTATCACTATCCTTCTGGAATCTACAATAGCTCTTTAATACTTTCAATTCAAGAGCAGACTGCAGAATGTAGGGAACTTTTATACGCTTTCTTATGTATTTATAAGTTTACAGTAGTAAAGAGTGGAAGTTAAAAAAAAGTAATTGAGAACCTGAGTAAAAACAAAGTAAGGCAGTTTGAGTTGAACAGAGGAAGAACTCATCTCAAATGGTGAGGACATCTCCTGTCAACTATTACCCCCACCCCATATTCATCATCATCATAACCCGTTCTGCTGGCCAGGCTTATGATCCCCTTAAATACACAGGCCAGAGTCCAATGACTCCTCTGGGGCTGGTGATTGATTTCATCCTGAGTTCTGAAGCTCAGTGTGATGCTCTGAAGTCTTAACTGGATGATCAAGGCCTCAATCTGAGGCCAGTTTCAAAATGGCTTTGGAATAAAAGCAGAGCAACTGGACATGATAAAGTGAAGGTTAAAGGGACTCATGTCATTTAAAAATATATAAAGAAATAAGTTAAATTCTCTACTCTCAAGCTGAATTATCTGTCCATTCTGTCGGGCTGCATTGCAGAGAAACTCATTATACCTTAGCTTTACTTGGGTGTTTTATCTGTTTTCCTGCTTGCTGGCTCACGTCTATATGGTTTTTCTCGTTTGAAATAATCCCAGGTGGGCCACATTATTTGAAGCACTTCCTTGCACACCATTTCGCAAGTTGATATTCTGCTAAGTATTCTGCGACACCACTCAATGGGCAATCTCATTGAGAGAGACAGTCAGAACAGTTGCTGCAGGAAATGGAAAATATCACAGCGATGCAGGAGGAAATGCTCTTTTGAGATAGGAGGTTAAGGTACATAGTTAAGCAGAATAAATGAAACTTTACATCTGGATACTGCACACTTGGCCCAAGTGACAGAGAGTATCTTATCCTTCCTTTGTCCCACCCCCGACATCAGTCTGAGGAACTGTCTCGACCCGAAACGTCACCCATTCCTTCTCTCCCGAGATGCTGCATGACCTGCTGAGTTACTCCAGCATTTGTGAATAAAGTGACAGAGAGTGTTTGGCAGTATTTAACACCTAGACTCCCCAGCTTCATTCAAAATAGCAGTTCACTATGACAGCTTAACATAAGATCTGAACAAAGCTAATAAAACAAAAAGGTTGGTCCACAATAAATAAACTTGATATCGTGGAAATAGTTTGATTTCAAATTATGTTCAACAATGACCAAAAAGTAAATATACATTGCTGCACTGGACTCTGTTAAGTCTCACAAAGTGCTGGAATAACTCAGTGGGTCAGACAACATCTCTTGAGGACATAGGTAGGTGATGTTTTGAGTAGGGACCCTTCTTCAAAAGGAGTCTGAAGAAGGGTCCCAATGCGAATCATCATCTATCCATGTCCTCCAGAGATGCTGCCTGACATGCTGAGTTCTTCCAGCACTTTGTGTTCTACACAAGATTCAGGTATCTACCAGTTCCTTGTGTCTCTTGCTGAGCCTCATCAGCTTGCACGCAAGAAAGTAAAACAGAAACAAAAAAATTAATGGATTGGCAAATTGCAAATTAATTTGTTATATTCATGCTTATCATTGTAATATTCATAGCATAAATGAAACATTCATGCCAAATGGAATATATCAAATTTCAATGCACATCTGACAGATCAAGAGTGAACACCCTTCTCCATTTCAGGACTTGAAATGTTAAATAAGAATTTCTACAAAAAGCTGCAGAATGAAATTTCTGATCTGACAGTACACTGCGAGTGGTGTGAAATCACAATTACAGTCGCTTACCATGAACTACAGAAGAAGTATAACCAATAGAGAGAGAATTTTGATAAATCTCATGATGGATTGTTGGATTGTTTTTAACATTTTAATATTTTGTCACTTGAATTTTAATACCATTTGGCAAGGATGATGATTAACAATGTGTTGCTGGCTTCACAATAATGTTATACTTGTCTCAAACTGATTGCTAGAAACCATGGCTCAGAGCATGTGGATGAGCCACACTGGACAAGAGAGCCTCTTGGGTGGGAGCACTTGGGTGTGGACAATGGATGAGGACAGGATTGTCTGCAGTTCCTTATCATGTAACTCATACTTGACTAACAATGACCCTGCTGCCAAAGTACCTAATTCATCCATGGAACTATTACACATGGCACAGTGGCATAGCGGTAGAGCTATCGCCTTACAGTGCCAGAGACTCGGGTTCCATCCTGCCTATGGGTGCTTGTCTGTGCAGAGTTTGTACGTTCTCCCCGTTACCTGTGTGGGTTTTCTCCGAGATCTTCAGTTTCCTCCCACACTCCAAAGCATAAATGTAAGATTGTCCCTCGCGTGTGTAGGACAGTGTAAGTGTGTGGGGATCCTGGTCGGTGTGGACTCAGTGGGTTGAAGTGCCTGTTTCTGCGCTGTATCTCTAAACTAAACTAAACAAAAGATGGAAACATTGGTGGGAAAAAGGTTTTGCTCCAGCTAAAACATGAAACCTTTCTAATCCTGAGGACATGCAAACAGAGGACATGTGTCTCTAATTGTTATTAAGGACAGACATAAAATGGTTGAAAAGTGCTAAAGTAACTCGGGGGGGGGGGGGGGGTCAGGCAGTATCTCTGGAAGGAATGAATAGGTGACATTTTGGGTTGGGACCCTTCATCAACTGAACTGAAACATCGCCCATCCATGCCCTCCATAAATGCTGCCTGACCCACTGAGTTACCCCAGCACTTTGTGTTCTTTGCAAGATTCCAGCATCTGCAGTTCCTAGTGTCTACATAAAAAGGTTCTCTCTAGTTTTAATTTAAATTAAATGTAACCCTCAGAAACAGTCAAACACATTATGTCGCATCAACTGCCCTGATTTTTGAAAGTCTTGTGTAATCCATCTGCCAGGATTTTGCATTGAGTTTCCATGGTTAAATACTTTGCACTCTTTACCTTTGTAGACAAGGAATGGTAGGAGCATTAAAATAGAAAGAGTGGAGGCAGGCAGGTGGCAGAGTGGGTGGAAGTGCAAACTACTGTGCCATAAGCTGGTAAAATATAGCTTGGCATTTGTAGTCTCACAGATGGTGAATCCTGATCTCGGGTTCGCAGTTGAAGCACAGGCAAAACTCTTCTCCAGATGGAGGAAAGGAGTGAACAACAAGCAGTTAGACAGCAGCAATGGGAAAGTCTTGGGTCAGCTTTGCCATCTGTTTGGTAACTGGCACAAGGCGCACATTAGTAAGTAGAGATTTACTTATTAATTCCGAACAGCACACACCAGGGCTACTTAGACCATCAGGTGAATTCCAACAGAGTATCTCGGTCACTTTCCATTTTCCTTTACAGTTATGCAACTCGCTCTCTCTCAAGTACCCACCAACTCTCCTAACGTTCTTTCATACGTTCATAAGTTAGAGGAGAAGAATTCAGCCATTCGGCCCATCGCATCTACTCCACCATTCAATCATGGCTGATCTATCTTTCCCTCTCAACCCCATTCACCTGTGTTCACCCCATAACCACTGACACCCCTATTAAACAAAAATCTGTCAATCCCTGCCTTAAAAATACCCAATTGACGGCCTCCACAGCCTTCTGTGGCAATGAATTCCACAGATTCACCATCCTCTGACTACAGAAATTCCTTCTCATCTCCTTTCTAAAGGTACAAACTTTTATTCTGAGGCTGTGGCCTCTGGTCCTAGCCTCTTCCACTAGTGAAAACAACCTCTCCACATTCACTCATGGGCATTTCACTATTCGGTAAGTTTCAATGAGGTCCCCCCTCATCCTTCTGAACTTCAGGGAGTACAGGCCCAGTGCCTTCAAACGCTCATCATATGTTAACCCAATCATTCCTGGGATCACTCTCGTAAACCTCCTCTAGATCCTCTCCAATGGCAGCATGTCCTTCCTTAGATATGGGGCGCAAAACTGCTCACAATATTCCAAATGCCACTTACCCTCACTAACAAATATTCACAGTTGTCATTTGACCCACTGGGATGACTTTGGGATTGCGGGAAGAAACCGAGGGTCTCAGTCGAACCACACAGGGCCATGGAGGGAATGTGGAAATACCTGAGGTCAGGGTCTATCGAGTTCATAAACAGACTTTGAGGAAGGGTGTCATGAATTTCTACATGTTGGAGAGCAAGGCAGTTGGTGGAAATAATAGGCAAGTACAAACTTGACATAAGGGAAAAAGTCACCTTATTATCCAAGGACGCAAAACTGATCTCCCGGTGGCCGAGCACTTTAATTCCCCCTCCCATTCCCAGTCTGACCTTTCTGTCATGGGCCTCCTCCAGTGCCATAGTGAGGCCCACCGGAATTGGAGGAACAGCACCTCATATTTCGCCTGGGCAGTTTGCAGCCCGGTGGTATGAACGTCGACTTCTCCAACTTCAGATAGTTCCTCTGTCCCTCCCTTCCCATCCTCCTTCCCAGATCTCCCTCTATCTTCCTGTCTCCACCTATATCCTTCCTTGTCCCGCCCCCCTGACATCAGTCTGAAGAAGGGTCTCAACCCGAAACGTCACCCATTCCTTTTCTCCCGAGATGCTGCCTGACCTGCTGAGTTACTCCAGCATTTTGTGAATAAATCGATTTGTACCAGCATCTGCAGTTATTTTCTTATACTTATTATCCAAGGAATTGTGTGTGATACAAAGAAAGGTCAGGGAGAATACAAGAAAATGTATTAACAACATTAAATCTAACAGAAAAGAATTAAGTAGTGATCAGCATTATAATTCTTTGTAGATGGAATAGCCACTGCCCTTCATGATTCTTAACATGTTTCAAAATGAGAAATTAATGAAAGGATTTATTCACAAAATGCTGGAGTAACTCAGCAGGTCATGCAGCATCTCGGGAGAGAAGGAATGGGTGACGTTTAGCATCTCTCCCGAGATGCTGCCTGACCTGCTGAGTTACCCCAGCATTTTGTGAATAAATACCTTCGATTTGTACCAGCATCTGCAGTTATTTTCTTATACTTAATTAATAAAAGGAAATTTATAAAGTTTCGGGGAATAATTTACTTTCATTAGTACATTCTTTAGTATTTTCCAACCCATGGGCCAAAAGTCATAATATATTGCGAAGAAGACAGTAATATTAAAATAAGCAGACTGGGACTGCAGGGGGGTAATGGTTCAGTATCCTCAAAAGGTAATGCAATAATCATTTAAACAAAACCACCTTGTTTATATTGTCATAGTGAAATGCAGATCAAAGGTAAGGTATAGTGTGTGTGTGTGTCGTGTGTGTGTGGTATGTGTGGGTGGCATGTTTGTGGCACGTGTGTGTGTTAGTGTGTGTGTGTTAGTGTCTGTGTGTGTTAATGTGTGTGCGGTGTATGTGTGTGTTGTGTGCGTGTGTGTGCATGTGCATGTTAGTGTTTGAGTGTATGTTAGTGTGTGTGTGGTGTATGTGTGTGTTGTGCGTGTGTGCATGTGTGTGTTGGTGTCTGAGTGTATGTTAGTGTGTGTGTGGTGTACGTGTGTGTTTTGTGTGTGTGTGCATGTGTGTATGTTAGTGTTTGAGTGTATGTTAGTGTGTGTGTGGTGTATGTGTATGTTGTGTGTGTGTGCATGTGTGTATGTTAGAGTGTGTGTGTGTGTTAGTGTGCACGCATGCATGCATCTTGCACTATTATAAACTAGACCAAGTGGACCCGTTGGGCCCATTCCACGTAGAGGGGGAAGAGGGAAGGGGAGAGGGTGTCAGTGAGTGACCCCTGGACTCAAAACCTCTCCTGTATTGGTGTAGCACCCTCAACCCCCCCACTCAATCCCCCTTATCCCCCCATCCTCCCCCCACTGACCCACTCCATCCCCCCTACCCCACCCCCACTTGTCCCTCCCCTGCCCCCACCCCACCCCCCCAGCCCTGCCTCCACCCCCAATCTCCCCTCCTCCCCACCCCCACTCTCCCCTCCTCCCCACCACCACTCTCTCCTGCCCCCCACTGTCCCCCTTCCCCCCCCACCCCCACTGGCCCCTCCTCGCCCCTCTCCCCCCATTCTCCCTGATCCCCTCCCCCCACCCGCACTCTCTCCGATCTTCTCTTTGGTGTGCAGTGGATTGTCAATGCCAATTACTAGCCAAATAGGGCTGAAAATGATCGCTGATAATTCCAATAGCACTCTTATCATTTTACCAAAAACAGTGTGTGCTAAAAAGAACATAAGGCATGAGGAAGTCCAGACTTTAGTCAACATCAAAATAAAATAAAACATAAAAATAAAACAAGTCATACAGTTATTTTTCTCCTGCAATTATTTTGTACAAATTATTTAATCATGTTTATAAATTCATCAATTATTTTTCCCACCCATAATGTGGCATTTAATGAAAAGGTAACGTATATATACAAGAGGACCCAGCAATTGGCTCTTTCCAACAAAGAATTAATATTTATAAGAAGCTTGGCAGGAAATATATCTCTCTCAATATCCCAGTTCAACATGTGTTAAAAGAGATCATTCTGACCTGCTGTTTTTTTTTAGTACAATGCGTTATCACCAAATTAACACCCAATAAAATGATAAAAAATTAGAATTAAGAGGGCCCCAGAGATGCAGTCAGTTAAACAGTGCTGTAAAACTGCCTATTGTGACTTAAACTACCATTTTCAGACTTTTCATATTCTCGTCAGACTTGCTTATGTTGATTCCTATTCTGTTGCTGCAGAATTATATGGAATACAGTTTAGATCATTAAACACATCAACAATTTAATCAGGATACATCAGAATAACAACAGTCTGCATCAGTATAAATTTCAAATAAAATGCAATTGACTGGGAAAACGGATGTTAAAGTGTATATGTATCATGAGGCTTTTCCCATGTTAGTTAATATACCAGCATTCAACTGGGTCATATGCTAAAATTCTTATTCCTATGTTTATAATATGCAAACTCACACACAGCATTGGAAATAAAAGACGATATTTTAAAAGTAAAAATCTAAAATAAAATCCTGCAGGAGCTGAAAATGTAAAACACAAACAGAAAATGCTGGATATACTCAGGTGGTCAATACTACATCCATGGAAAGGGAATTGGAAACAACATTTCAGGTTGGAGACGGTTCATTAGAAATATTTTGATTACATAAAGTGTTTTTGTTTGTTTGTGGCATCTATGTGTGTACGGCAGCGGACAGGAAAGCTCTTCAGAGGGTCGTCGGCAGAGCGCAGAGGATAATTGGGACACAGCTGCCAGCTCTGGAGACATCTACAACGCACGTTGCCACAAGAAAATCTACATACTCCACACACCCATGCCACCGTCTGTTTGAACTACTCCCATCTGGCTGACGTTACAAAGCCTTCTACTGCCCGCACCTCCAGACTAAGGAACAACTTCATCCCTAGAGCTATGGCTGCTCTGAATCAGTCCTGCTGAGAGCCAGCCATGATCTGTCTCTGCCCCCAGGGTCATCTGGCACAACTGACCCCTGCATTAACCTTTTTTTGCACTTTACCTTGTTCTCCCCTTTTCTTTTTCCTTCCCCCCCCCTTGTTGTTTACATGTTCGCCGTGATTTATTTACATTTTGACTTGATAGCATCGATATGGAAGCGACAATCAAAATCTCGTTATACTTGTACAATGACAATAAAGGATATTGTATTGTATTGTGTATTGTATTATGTAATGGTGCAACAAGTTGATCAGTCTGAAGAAGGGTCTCGACCCGAAACGTCACCCATTCCTTCTCTCCCGAGATGCTGCCTGACCTGCTGAGTTACTCCAGGATTTTGTGAATAAATCGATTTGTACCAGCATCTGCAGTTATTTTCTTATACAAGTTGATGTTGACCTTTGTTGAATGACCACTATAGCAAGTTGACAGCCTGCCTTGTGGATCATTAACAAGGTTCAAGCAATTTTGAGTCTTTGCTGTCCTTTGCACAGACTTGGATTGATTGGAGAGTGAGTAATAGACTTGTAGTGAGGTAAGGGGGGATTGTTAAGGTGTAGAGTGGGAGGGGGAACTGATTTCATAAAAGGGAAATTATAAAAGGTACGGAGCTTTAATGTGAGGTTTGCATTGAATTATAATGCAAATAAAAGTATTACAAAGAATATTAAATTTAGAAGTATGTCAAACTATGAGAGGCATAGATATGGTAGACAATCAGAACCTTTTTTTCCTACGATAGATATAAATAGCTTTAAGGTGAGAGGGGCAAGGTTTAAAGGAGATGTGCGGGGCACATTTTTTACCTATGGGATCGCGGGTGCCTGGAACGCGCTGTCCCAGTGATGGTGGTGATGGCAGGTACAATAATGGCATTTATGCGACTTTCAGGTAGGCTCAGGGATATGCAGGGAATGGTGGGATATGGATTGTGTGCAGGGAGATACAGTATATTTCCCAGTCTTAGTCTTGGCATTATGTTCGGCACAGCTTGTGGGCCAAAGTGCCTGTTCCTCAGCTGTACGGTTTTATATTGGTGCCTGGTATAAGGAATCTGAGGGACTACAGGGGAATTTTAGTCTACGGGCACCACAACATTGACATCAAGCTCGCATTGGTCGGTTATCACTGGGACCTCATTTGTTTGATAAGGACAAACAAACAACCAATTCCAGCTATCTGTCTGAAGGACAAGATCAAGAGTGCCAATATGACTTGCATGGTAGGTAATCTGATTTTTGCTACTGCTGCCTCAAATGCTTGGTGATGTGTCTAAAGAAGGGTCCTGAACCAAACCATCACCTATCCATGTTCTCCTGAGATGCTGCCTGACCCATTCGTGACTGCCTATTCCAGTAGTTTGTGTCTTTTGATTTGACTTAAAAGTGGGTTTTATTTGTTTTCCAGGAATGGAAGAAGTTTAATGAATTCCAAGGACATTGCCTAAGATAAGATTACTTAAATAAAAAGTAATTGGATCCCTGGCTTCGCAGGGATTTCCAAATTCTGCAGAATTATGCAGATGAGGATGGCACAATGGTGCAGCAGTAGAGTTGCTGCCTTACAGCGCCAGAGACCCGGGTTCGATCCTGACTATGGATGCTGTCTGTTTGGACATTCTCCTGAAGACCACGTGGGGTTTTTCTAGGTGTTCCGATTCATCCCACACTCCAAGGACATGCAGGTTTGTAGGTTGATTGGTTTCTATAAATTGTCCCTGGTGTGTAGGATAGAATTCGTGTATGGGGTGATCGCTGGTCGGCACGGACTCGGTGGGCCGAAGGGCCTGTGGCCATGCTGTGTCACTAAAGTCTAAAGGTGCAGTTCCAAATATTTCTCAGGCCAATTTATTTGACGTATAACTTCTAAAATGATCGACAAAAATAAGTTTCATAATTTTTTGCAGAAAACATGTATCTCAGAAATCACAAGTCAACATTTTAAGCAAGTAAGACGCATTCTGCTTTAAAAAAAAAGTAAAACTGCTTATATTGAAGGTGTTAGCACTAGATATAGTTTATTTCCCCTCCAACACCAAGAATCCAGAAACACTCTCACTTTATGTAAGTCAGGCAACTGGAAATAAATTATGAGTGGCATGTATTTGAACCAATAAAAGTAGTACCATATTTTATGTGCAGTAAATTTAATTCCAGATTGCACTTCACCCCACCAGTGCGACATGTTTATTGCCAGTGAAAGATGAAAGCGCTCAGAGTTGGCTGTGATCGTCAGCAGTTCTAGTGGGCACTCGGAAAATGAAGACTTTTGACAGATTGGTGGCTGAGACCTTGAAATTAAATGCCAGATCTCATTTTCAGCCCAAAAGAACAGTGTGCATCGTCAGGGTCAGAGTTTTCAGCACTAAGCAAGTCAGCTGCTGAGAAGCAGCGATTCAAAGCGGCATTCAAATGAGCAAATGGTGCTGAGAAAAGGACATTAGGTCAGCATGGGATTGAGAGCTTCCCTGCAGCATTTAAACATTGAAACCACATTTGTACAGAATGAAAGGTAGACACAAAACGCTGGAGTAACTCAGTGGGACAGGCAGCATCTCTGGAGAGAAGAAAAGGGTGACATTTCAGGTTGAGACCTTTCTTCAGTCTGAAGAAGAGTCTCAACCCGAAACATCACCCATTCCTTCGCTCCAGAGATGCTGCCTGTCCCGCTGTTACTCCAGCATTTTGTGTCTACCATCGATTTAAACCAGCAACTGCAGTTCTTTCCTACACATTTTGTGCAGAATGACTAGCGTACTATATAGTGTAGAGATACAGCGCGGCAACAGGCCCTTCGGCCCACCAAGTCTGCGCCAACCAGTGAGCCCCATACACCAATTATCCCACACACAAGGGATAATTTACCATCTTTACCAAAGCCAATTAATCTACAAACCTACAAACTTATTCCTTTTATAGTGTCTTGTCCAAATCCTGCCATTTTAAACTAATGTTAATAGTGATGACTGCGGGTCTGTGTGTATGTTCACTCACATATGCACACAAAATTTTAAAAAATGTGGACATCTGTGTAACACTAGAAATAATATTACAAAATCAAGGCAATTTGAACTTTACATTATGATCTATTCATTCAGCACAAGTAGTTCAGGAAATCACTGAAATTGTCCTTTGTATTCTTATAAAGCACATTGAGTTATGCAGAACTGTACATTAGACTTTAACAATATAATGGTACATTTTGCATTGCTTGTCTTAAGGCCTCTGTATTGCATTGCAAAAGCGCAGTGATATAATCTTCTGATCAGGGAGAAATGAATCAGGGAATATTTGTTATCATCACACAATTTGTTTAATTTGAATGGTTCCATGATTATCAGGTGCAGAGTGGAAATCATGCAAGGATGTTCTCAAACTCTCTCTGAAAACATTCCCACCATCTGGCCCATGACTGCTCAAACTGGAGAAGGAGCATTCGGGTTGGCACGGAAAAGCTCATCCATTTGTCAAGAACATATGGAAGCCCAGCTTAAACAGGAGGAAAGCATCAGCCTCCAAGCTACCTGTGCACCTTCCCATCAAGCATCTTCTGCCCGACTTGTGATAGAGTCTGTGGCTTCCACCTTGGCACATTGGCCACTTCAGGACACACAGAACTGGAGTGGAAGCAAGTCATCCTCAGCTGCTCACCTTGTATTGGATTCAATCTTGAAAAGGTGGAGGGGGTCAAGGAAAATATGTGGGTCTCAATTAAGCAAAGGTCCAATGATTTAATGTTGTTTGATATTTGCGCATTGTATAACCTAAATCTGGAAGTTCCACATCAATGATAAATTGCTAATTTCAAAACCACAAGAGAACACTGCAATTAAATAAAATTAAAAGTTGACCCCAGAATAATTTTCCTGACAATTCCTGGTGATGCCATTGATTTAAAGAAAGCCTTTAAGTGAGATTTTCTCATGCAGCGAACTAAATGCCACATTTCCATCGAGACCATATGCTTTAGTAAAGAAGTTGTGAAGGAGGACTGGAGATTTATTTGTTGCCTTGGATCAAGCAGCTCAGAAAAGAAAACTGGCATTTATCCCAGTTCCTTGCTGTGCAAACTCTGCGTGACAAGTGGCCCAATAACCAATAAATACAAAATAATGGATGGTTCAGAAGGAATGATAACACTTTCCTGTATTGCGTTTGAGAGGCCCAGATAGCATTCTAATTCTGAGTTCACAGCCTGATGATTGTGAGCTCCAGGATTAAATTGCAACCATTTGTCCCATTTACATTTATTTGTCTTATGATTTTGGAAAAACGTGGATTCTAAAAGTAAAACGGAAATTATATACATTCCCAGTGATGTGGTAAGCAAACATGACATCCATATCGTACAAAGTTATGTAGATCCTAAAAGTCTCTGCCTGTGATTTCCTGAGGCCGGGTGACAATAGATAATAGGTGCAGGAGGAGGCCATTCGGCCCTTCGAGCCAGCACCACCATTCAATGTGATCATGGCTGATCATTCTCAATCAGTACCCTGTTCCTGCCTTCCCCCCATACATAGCTCTGCTATCCTGTGAAGATAATATATTTAAAAACAAAAACACTGAAGAGAAGATAATATCAATAGCTTGCATTTCCATCTATTAGTACTATTGAGGAGATTTCTGATGGAAAGATATTGTGGTACATCATTTGTGTATACAGCTTTAAGAAATATGTACCCTATGATTGGTATGAATTTTAGATTTTTAGATTTAGAGATATATTTAATATATTGTTGCATCAGGCACTGTTGTTGGTGGAATGATGTTCACTTTAAATCAAGGATATTTGGTTGGAACATCCACTGCTTTCCTAAACTCTCTTGACTCTCTTGAAATAGCAATAATTTAGGACATGGTAAAGGTGTCAGGGGTTATGGGGAGAAGGCAGAAGAATGCGGTTGAGAGGGGAAGATAGATCAGCCATGATTGAATGGCAGAGTAGACCTGATGGGCCGAATGGCCTAATTCTGCTCCTATAACTTATGAACTAATGAACGTAGAAAAGTGCAGCCGAAGAACAGGCTTTTCAACCCATAATATCCGTGCCAAACATGATGCCAAAACTATTTCTTATCTACCTGCACGCATCCCCCCATTTCCCGCATATCCACATGCCTACGCACATTACAGGTAACATTAACAAGATCAGACTCAGCAGCGATTAACATGCATTAAATAATATATGAGACTGCTATCTCAGCTGACACATAAAAATAAATTGTAATCTTTCATGGATAAATGTTTCAAAGTTGATAGATTATTTCCACTCATTGGTGGGAAGAAAGTCAATAAGCATAAATTTAAGTTAACCATAAAAGGGAACTAAAGAGAATAATAAAGAGATTTTCTATGCTAGAATATGAAATTCTTTGCCAGCATGGCCCACTGAGTTGATTTTAATGAAACTATCACTTGTTCACACCTGAGGGACAAAAGCAATTGCGAGGAAAAAAATCAATTAATTCACGGAAGGGAGTACTTGAGGACTGGCAACCTATCGGATCAGAGGAAGCCATGGCAAAGGTCCACCATTTCCAAATCCAAAAGAATCAGGAGTTGAAAAATTGAGTTTTGTTTTTGATTTCCATATGAAACATGGATTAAAATGGACCAAATGGATTCTTGATGTAGAAATTCTAAAAATCTTATTTCCATCTGCACTTTTTCTATCTGCATCAATCGTTCTTGTTCAGTATTTTCTCGTTCTCTCTCTCTTTCTCTCAGACACACAAATGCACAGGAGTAAACTATTGATTTATAGTGAGTCATGGTTCCAATCAATGCGTGAAACATTCAGCCAGGCATGCAAAACATGCGTTCTTAGTGAGTTCCATCTGTGTTAAGACATTCATTGAAAAGGGTAATCAAATTAGACCATATTCCTTACCCGATATTTGTCCGGTTTGGAAGAAAAAGTACTGGCCTGGTGGTGTATTTTCTTGGTTGTATTTTCTTGTACAGTGACCTTGCTTGGAGCAAATTAAGTCTTGAGCAACTTTCTACTGATAATAATGCAAAGACAGGACTTTGCATATCTGACCCTTACACCGTTCTTCTATTAACACATGTCGAGGTTATCAGAAGAGTGATAAATTTTCCTACCCTAGGCAATGGAAATCTAACTGATTTGTCTCTTGGGAAATAATGAAGTACCTCAACTCCTGCGAGTTCTTTATCAATAAAAGAATATGTTGCTTAATTTGTTGCTGAGTGAGTAGCTTTAGCGTGATTCAAGAGGCCGAGGCAGATCTGTTTCTATGGCTTTGGCCTTTATATTTATGTTGATGCGTGTCATACTGAGGTTCAGAAAACTCCTTAAAACCCACGTCTCATTTGAACACTCAAGATGCTTGGTTTACTGCATCCTTTCATGAAGGTGGAGCGAGTCTTCAAAGAAAATCATAAAGAAACAGGAGAAATGAATCTTTGAATTAGTATGTGAACAACCATTCTCCTGGCCTTTGAAGATTTTTGAGGGGGGGTTTTTTCAGTTTTTTCTGAAGAGGTTGGTTTGGTTCTGTGGTCTGAAAGCAAACATCACAAATGTTTGTGCAGATATATAATTATGTGCTGTAAGATGGAAAAAGCCTCTTATTATCAGACTGTTTTGCATTATAATCCACTTATTAACGTGGAATTCAGAACGTTGTCACCCAGCATACACATTCATGCCGTACATTTCCATTTCTCCACCGTTCAGCATTAAACCTTATTCGGTCCACAGCGTCCATCTAGAGCAAAAAACCTAACTGTTGGAAGGACAGTAGGTGTGGTGGCAACAGGATGGTTGACTTTTTGAGTTATGACCCTGCATCAGGACTGAGAGTGTAGAGAGAAGAAAGCCACCCATATGGAAATGAAATGGAGGGGTGAGACAAAGGATGGGAGGAGATTGATGGAATGGGGCGTGCGGAGGGGTTGAGGAGGCAATGGGCACAGGCTGGTTGACGATGGTTGGAACCAGATCAGTTGGGCATGATGAGTTCCATCATCGTGTCTGTTCACAATATGTATCTAGGCTTGGGAACTGTCTCTCTCTACCCACAACAGTCTACATGTATTGTCACACAGAACTGCCACTTTCCATATAATTGACAGATTTTGCCCCAGATAGCAAAAAAAAACTCTGCACTCCTTCTTATAGATATTGTATTGGTCTGCATGGTAATCCTCAGTATAATTTACACATTCCACTAAAGGCACTAAAGCAGAGTATTTACCAGAACATAGCAAAGTGGGTGCAGGGAGGGAGTGGCAGTGGTAGTGTGCTGTCGGTCTGATTCATTTTTCTTCTTCTTTCTGCCCGCCTCCCCACACGCTCCCTCCCCCCCACCCCTCCTTTTGCTTTAGTTAACTTGATGTCATGTACAGGAAGCCTCTTAGCTCAGAACTAGAAAACTCTCATCCTGACCACAACATCAAGGAGTGCACTTGTGTAGGAAGGAACTGCAGGTGCTGGTTTACACGGAAGATTGACACAAAATGTTGGATTAACTCGGTGGGACAGGCAGCATCTCTGGAGAGAAGGAATGGGTAACGCTTCAGGTTGAGACCCTTCCCCAGACCCGAAACGTCACCCATCCCATCTCTCCAGAGATGCTGCCTGTCCTGCGGAGTTGCTCCAGCATTTTGTGTCTAACAAGGTGTGCACTTGTTTTTTAAGAACCAAGATCAGGAGACCAGCAAAACTTCATTGGTGAACACATAGGTGAAAGCCTGCAGCAATCGGAGATGAGTGAATCACAACACATTGTTATGCAAGCACGAGGATTAGATCTCTTTTACCCTGTGAGTGTTTCCAGCAACTTGTGCTCTGATTTCAACAAATCTAATAGCTACATGTTGTACTGCTCCCACTTTATGCTGCAGTGAATGTATATTCCTTGTCAGAAATGTCTCTAGGTTTTAATAAAAAAGACCAAAAAAAAGTGAAGGCACAAGTGTTAATCACAGCTAATGTACAATATGTGCCAATTTTTCTCGTATCCTGTCCAGGTGTCACAGTTCCTGTGCCAGCTTAATAATTCCGTTTTTAATTTATTTTAATACTTGCAGGTCACATGTCTCTTTTACGTTTTTAAAAATTTAATTCCCTCGTTATGATTTTTATCAATCACAGAACTTCTCAAAAAGATAAAAATACAGCCACAACAAACATAAACAATGGCTCGCTGCGTGCTAAGTAAAGACTGCTTTATTTTAAAGCAAGCATCCCATGAAATGGCTGTTAGATTGTTTGTTCAGGAGTTTGGCATCAGCCATCTTCATGAAACAATATTACCTTCTCCGTAACTGCTTGTGAATCATTTTCAATGCAGCATCTCAGCTGGGGGAGCATTCTGACATTTGACAAACACCAACTATCTATCAAAATAAGTGGCCTTTTTTATTAAAGGAGAAGTGTCAACAGGAAATTCTCGATCAACTTCATGACGTAGGCTGTGATAATCACGGTAACAAAAGTATTTGTGTGATGCGACGGTGCCACAGTCATTGGTCAGTTGTCATTGCATCATATAACATTGCACTGTGAGTTTTGAGGGAAAATTACACTGGGAAATTTTCTTATTTTAACGTAATGCACAGAGTCTGATCAGCTAACAGCTGAAAGAATGCTTATGCAATCTGTGAAATATTCATCTTCTCGGCAGAACAGAAATTTCTCATCTGGTGAATAGCAAGTGACCAGCCATGTGTTTTCAAAGATAACTACATTTGCTTCAGAAACCCAGCCTGTGCATTATTTTACTTTGCTGCATTCTTAAACAGATTACAAATTTAGTCCTCATGAAATGTCTCACATGAATCTCTCAGCTTTTCTCTGACAGGTGTGGAAAAATAATCATTAATTTACAAAGATTCCCTATTATTTCTAATTTTCAGTCCTGGGACTGAATTTCCCTCCTGGGATAAATAAAGTTATATCGCATCATATCGTAGCCTTGAATTTGTAATTCTGTGGAGAAATTGGTCCACCAATCTCCTCTGTAGAGGAACCAACCTTGATTTCCAGCCACAACAACACATGTCTGGTCTCCCTCCAAAGTTGCACTTAATGTCATTAAAGTGTTGAGAGTAAACAAATATTAGTCTTTTGAGCATGCTAATCAGAGGCCTGAAAAAGTGTCAAAGCAAGCAGAGGTTGAATGAAAATTTGCACTCTGTTGAGTACCGGCTGTTAGCCAATGTTATTTTATTGTTGTAGTAACTGTAAGCTTTTATATACCTTCCAGTTGAAAAGGTGCTAAATACCTTAAAAAGAACTTAAAACCAAATGCGATTAACTAGTCAAATCTAATATGTTTCAATTTAATTTCCACTTTGGTTACTTATGCTTTTTAAATCTGCTTAGATCTCAGTCACTCTATAAAAAGCCTCTTTCTCATGCCCATTACAGATATCACTTAGGTTTGTTTATTCCTTTGTAAATGTATTGAGAGGATTAAATTATATTGTTCTGCCATGCTGACGGTAAATGGTTTTGTACATTGCACACAGGCATTTAGGAGATATTTTGTTTTTATTGTGGTTTTAGACTGACAGCAAGTTGCACCTGCTCATCCTGACATTTTCTGGCTCCATCCAAGGCGCAAAGTGGCAAACACTGGTCTCTCAGTTTTGGCTTCCTCTGGCTTTCACTCTTCCCTGGCTCCTGCTGTGTCTCTCCCCCTCAGTTCCTCCTTTCTCCCTGTCCCATTCTGCTGCACCACCACCCACTCACTGCCCCTTACCTTCAACACCAGTCCTCCCCAACTTCCCCTCTCAATGCCACCCTCCTTCCCCTGGCCAGCACAGTGGTGCAGATGCAGAGAACTGCAGATGCTGGAATCACGCGTAGAACACAAAGGGGCAGAAGGGTCCCGACCCTAAAGGTCGCCTATACATGTCGTCCAGAAATGCTGCCTGACCTGCTGAGTTACTCAAAAATAGAGTGGTGCAACAGGTAGATTTGCTGCCTTATAATTCCTAGGATTCAGCTTTGATCCTAATTTCTAATGCTGTTTCCACAAAGTTTTAATATTTTCTGCGTGACTGTGTGGGTTTCCACTGAATGTTCTAGTTTCCTCCCACGTTCCAATGTTCTCATTGATAGTTAGTTGTAGTAAATAATCCCTTTGTGCATGCATGTAGCATAAAAACTAAAGGGATATTGAAAAGCGTGAGAGTTGAGGCACTGCAGAGAAAAAGGGATGGGATTGCCTGTTGGGAGCCACCATGGCCATGGCAGGCTGAATGGCCTCCTTCTTAGGTGATAATTAGGTAAGTAAGAAAAAAGTTCTTTCAACTCTGTAAATCAGCAGCTAACATTTGCTGACGATGTAGAAATGAACGATACACCAATATCTCTGTGTAACAGAAAACAACTGCTGTTTGCCTGTGCCCTGGCACTGAAATTTCTTTTAGAATTTTTAATCGTATATTTAGGATGTGTAAATTAACCCACCATCTGAAAAGAAGCACAGTTTTGCATATTTTTTGGAGGTTGCCAGAACATTTTGAATTGCAACCAAAGGTAAGTATTTTTAGGGAACTTTTCATAAAGAGGCTTCAATAGATTATTAATCACAATTTTCTTTAAGGCTAATACTTGTGTGTGTCTGACACTAATGGTAATTTCATACATTTTGTCAAACGTCCAAATGCCAGAGTTGTAACAGATTTTCTACTTCGTGGAGCATGATATTTGTTGTTGTATAATGTTTTTCCGCAAACAAAATAACTATAAAACGACATGTTTCCAAGTACACAAGACAAGATGTTAGAAATCCAAAGTGCCAAATGTCAACTTGCTCCCGGTGGTGATGGGAGGCTTATGCACTCACCTATTCTCCTCCGATGTTGAGAAAGGCTAGGCAGACACGTCATTGGGGTTATCAAGTGGGCACCTACTTTCATCGACGTTTCGCTGATTGGACCCACGACGTCTCCAGTAGGCTCAGCAGTGCATTCTGGCGTCCCAGAACCACCCCCCTCTGCATCTGCCTAGCCGGCTTATTTGGGAGACCAGATGGGGTCTTTCCTCTTCAGCCAGAGCCACTGGCTATTCCGCTCTGCCACCTGTGATGTTTCCTTGATAGCCTGGCGTAGGGCTTGTCCGCTGATCCTCAGGTCCTTCATCAGTCTTACAGTAGATGTTGCCACAAATCCTCGACATCCAACTTCTACCGGGCAGATCTTTGTTCTCCAGCCCCGCTGTTCTGCCTCCACTGCAAGGTCTGTGTAGCGCAGTTTCTTTCTTTCAAAGGCTTCCTGCACATCATCCTCCCAAGGGACTGTGAGCTCCACAAAATACACCATGCGCTGATACTAAATCACTTTGTTAACAGTTAGAGGTGTCCCTTGATTTACAAATATTCAATTTACAGACTTGTACTTAAACTGACTCTTCAGATTGTGTCAATTTCTGTGACATTCTTAGCAATTAGAAACAATTTAATTTTTGCATTAAAGGGCAATTGAAATTGCAACTGAAAGGAGAATTACATTTTTGACATGGATACTTAGTTGTGTCAACAAAACCTGTACCTGCCAAAGGTACAGGGGAAGGCATGGGAAAAGGGAAGGGAGTGGTTGCGTTGAAGAGGGAAGATAGGAATATGGAAGAAGAGTGGATTGGAAGATTGGGGTGGTCGGAGGAATGGAGTGACATTGGGAAAAACAGTGAGGGTTGAGAAAAAAGGGAGGATTGGAAGTAGATAGGTAAAGAGGGTGGGAGTGTGGGGAAGGGAGTGCAAAGTTCAGAAGAGGGAATGAGGGTGGGAGGAAAATGAGAGAATGGATGAAGGGAGTGGGAGCTGGGTAAGAGAGAGTGTGTGGGAGTGCTGTTGGAACGAAATGGCGGGTCTGGGGGAGAGAAACAGAGCGAGCCAAGGGAACAAGGAAGAGTCAGACCAGAGAGAGATAGAGACCCAAGGAGGAGATAAGTTGGAGGGCAACAATGGTGAGGCAGAGGGAGGGGAGTTAGAGGAGCGAGAAAGAGAGGCAGGGAGAGCGGTGGGGATGAGAGATGAATCCCTTGCAAGAATATATCATGTACAGTATGTATGTTTTAAGATAGTGTTTTGAAGATATAATTATAAATGTCTTTTTCATTTAAGTATTCACTGAATGAAATTGTTTTTCAAGAATGTAACACATTTTTAAATGGAGGAATACCTATAATGTAAAAAGGTCACATGTAATCAAGTTAAGAATCCTTTGCTGATTATTTTGAGGTCTGATTTTCTGATCTCCTTCACACTGTATATTCCAGAAGAGGGCCATTTAATCAGGATTAACCAAGCCAGTTAGCCAGGTATTTGTGCAGAATCACAAAACATAACAAAATAATTGTAAACTGCCAAGCAATAGGCAGCTCTGAATAAAAAAAATAACTCAAGTAAAAATTTGTTTCCACATCAATGTAAACTGAAGCTACAGGTACCTGTGGTGGACATGGTAACCCCCGCCATTGATGTGCCAACCCACTTCCGAAGGGTTGGGTACCTTCGCAGTTTTTGCAATCAGGTGTTGTACATCTCTCCAGCTTAAATCAGGGCTGCAGAAAGAAAGCAGATTTGATGTTAGGATTACATGAGAGATGATCTACTTTCCAATTCTAATAAATAAAACAGTTAATATGACAGTAACAACAATAGTTATTCAGGTCCTCTGTAAAAGGGCCTGCTGTTATGGCATATTCATTATTTTGTCTATTTTAGCTACTAGATCGGAGGGGGGGGGGGGGGGGGGGGGAGGACTACATCAAGATATATGAAAGATGAACACATTAATTTTAAAAATGGCTTGGGTGTGTGTTCTTTGCTTCCCATACTTTTCCTCATATTATTCCCAATAGGTTAATTTTAAAGGTTCAAGTGAATGTTTGGTATTCACAAGCGAGTCCTGCACGTTGTCCATACCATCAAGATCAGAATGTCATAATGCACTAATGCATGCTTGAAACCCAATAAATAATCATTAGGAATGGCACAATGAGTTAACAATGCGAACTAACGTCAGTGATGCAATAGATTGCTGACTAATTTCTGAATTAGGGTGATTTCCAGTGCTGATATTCATATGTTATAGTGAATCAGAGAACATACTGAATGATGTCACTGTGTTTAAGTTGGTGCAGAGAATATTGTGCACTTATTAGAACAGATTACATCAAAACAGAGTGAGAAATGCTAACCAACATAAGAAACTGCTAAGCCTATGGGTGTTTGGTACTCATCCTTTTCCCCTATAGATGTGCCTCATTTTTAATACTCCTAAGCCCTTTTGGATGTTGGCCTTATCATTCTATGCGTACTTTATGTGTATTTGAAAAACATTTTGGGAGGAACACGAATGCCTCCTTATAACTGCAGATTGCATGGCCACATTGAGAGAGCAACCGTGGTTTATTTTTCCTGAGGCAAATATCAGTTGAATGCCATTGTTGAGAAAACGATATATTTATTATATCCATTTTAAATTTACTCAATGGAAAATACATAAGATGAGCCAGATCACATTGAAGGCAGGCTCGCGCGTTTATTCAAAAACACCAGCTGGCTGCAATGCACGCATCAACGCATTCCGGACTTGAATGCTGTCCAAGGCAACACCTCAAGTACAGAACATGCTGGAGGTCATCTAGCATCTCACTCCTTCTCAGAAAGCATATCTACAAGGGTAAAGGTTGGGCACCACGGGCGTAGCAGTTTCTTATGTTGGTTAGCATTTCTCACTCTGATTCCACGTAATCTGTTTTGATAAGAGCAAAAGAGCCTGCCTGGAACTAAGGCACCATTCCTTTATCATCACTGGATATAAATCCGGGAATTCCCGACCAAGCATTAGAGTGGAAGAGTCTTCACCAGAACAACTGCTTAGGTTCTCATCACCAGCTACTCAAGGGCATTTGGGATGGGCATTAAATGCTGACTTTGTCAGGGACATCTTGATCTCAAGGAAGTGAAAAATTGAACGTCAACAGCTATTGCAGATTAGTATAGTGTCATATATAACAGGGTGTAATGAAATTTCTTGCTCCCATGAAGCTCACAAATTAAACACTAATACATACAGAAATGATGGACACATCAATAAGTGTAATGAGGGCAAAACAGCAGAATGGTGTAAGATGGTAGTGTAATTCAAAGTAGTACAAAAAATATTAAAATCCAATAGAGGTAGAATTATGAGTAAGAGTACATGGTGACACGTCCAGTAAGAGGGTGTGAAAGAGGTGATTGATTCAGGAGTGTGAACGCAGTGGGGAAGAGGACTGGACATCAGAGCTTTCAAGCTCCTAAATCTTCCCCCAGAACGTAGAAAAGAAACAAAGGAATGGACAAGGTAGCAGGCATCCTTGATAACACTTCTAGCCTTCCGGATACAACGCACTGTGAAGATAGACTTTTACCCAGGGTGGAAGTGTTAAAGACTAGAGGGGAAAGCTTTAAGGTGAGAGGGGCAAAGTTTAAAGGAGATGTGCTGACCAAGTTTTTTTTCCACAGATGGTGATGGGTGCATTAATCGCACTGCCAGGCATGGAGGTGGAGGCAGATATAACAATGAGATTTAAGCAGCTTTTAGGTAGTGCAGAGAATGGTGGGAATTGTGCAGGCTGATGAGATTAGTTTATCTTGGCACCATGTTCGGCACAGACATTGAGGGCCGATGGGCCTGTTCCAGTTCTGTACTTTTTTACATTATGTGATTAGTTTACATGCCCTTACGTAATAGAGTGCCTTGGGATGCTTCACTTATACCCGAGGAGAACAGATGGGGCTTCTGTTTAGCATCCCATCTGAAAGGCAATAACTTTTACAAGGATGCAATATCGCACTTCCATCTTCTAATCTTTCTGAGCACATATTCCGGGTGGGATTTAAATCCATAACCTTTCGGCTAAAAGACCAGAGTGGTAATCTGCTGTGACTCAGTGGGTTCCAAAGTGCTTTAGTAATGCATGTGGTTTGAATTTTTTGAAAATTGTTATGTTACATCTGATTATATCTATTGTTGATTCATCTGATATAAGATGGATTAACATTCTCCTTCAAAGAATAAACATACCATTTGATTTTCCACTTAATAGAAATGGTGCAGCATTTCACATCTATTAATGACCATGATCAAATTTAAGAAAGATCAATGGGGGTTTGCAAAAAAAGGCAAATTATAAGGATTGACTGTTCAGTGCATGAAGCAGAGAATTAAACGTTTAAATAAAGAACAGAATCAAAATAGATCAATCTGTTCATCAATGCTGTTGGAAAAACCACATACAGATGCAGATGTCAGTAGTGTTAGTTAAATTACTCATTTGGCACTCAAACTACTACAAAGTCTCTTGTGTGGTCTTTAAAGGACGAGAAAGTATAAAAAGGAGAGAGTTCTAACGCCTGACTCCTTCATAAAACTGTTTTCATGCATTTCTTGAAATGCGTCATTTAGAAAACACAAATTCATTCAATCATTTGACAGCCTCGATCCACCGCAATTCACATACCACCACAACAGGTTCACGGCAGATGCCATCTTCATGGCCCTACCCTCATCTCTCGAAAATCTGGATAAAAAGGGTACATACAAAAGAAGGGTCTCGACCCGAAACGTCACCCATTCCTTCTCTCCCGAGATGCTGCCTGACCTGCTGAGTTACTCCAGCATTTTGTGAATAAATCGATTTGTACCAGCATCTGCAGTTATTTTCTTATACTACTGAAGACTCCTATTTATTGACTATAGCTCTCCCTTCAGCACCAGAATTCCAGCCAAACGCATCTCCCAATTCCTGGACCTGGTACACAGCACTTCCCTTTGGCAAGTGTATCCTTGACTTCCTGACCTGTAAAACGCAATTAATAAGGATTGGTGACAAACCATCCTCCATGATGATTCTCACCAGCAGTGCCCAGCAACTGTGTGTTTGGAATCCCTTCCTGTAATTGTGTGGCCAAACTCTCATCTGGCACCATCTACAAGTTTGCAGATGATACCATCATAATGGACTGGATCGGATCTCAAACGATGATGACATGGAAGACATGAAAGACATACATCATAGTGGTATGGTGTCAAGACAACAATCTCTCCCTCAGTATCCTAAAATGAAGGAGCTAATCATCGATTACATGCCCCAGTCTTTATCAAGTCAAGTCTTTAGACTTTAGAGACACAGCATGGAAACAGGCCCTTTTTTCCCACCGAATCCGTGCCGACCAGCGATCACCCCATGCACTAGCACTACGGACAATTTACAGAAGCCAATTAACATAAAAACTTGTATGTCTTTTGAGCATGGGAGGAAAATGGAGCAGACAGAGAAAACCCATGCAGTCGCATGGGGAATGTACAGAGTCTGTACAGACAGCATCCGTAGTTAGGATCAAAGCTGGGTCTCTGGTGGTGTAAAGCACCAACTCTGCCACTGTGCCACTGAGCTGCCCAAGTCAAGTGGGGTTTATTATGATATTCACCAGTACGGTGAGGTACTTCGCAGGCACATTAGACTCAGTCAAAGACATAGACTCAAAAAAACAATTATACGTAATTATACAAGACAGTGAAAAGAAAACAAAACTGCAAAAACAAGACAAAAGTGTTAAAGTAGAGTTGGTTGAGAACTTCAAGTTCCTCGGCGTAAATATAACCAACAATTTGTTCTGTTCCAACCACATTGATGCTATGGCCTAGAAAATATACCAATGCTTCTACTTCCTCAGAAGACTAAACAAAATTCTGCTTGTCTGCATTGGCATTTATCAATTTCGATAGATGCATCATAGAATGTATGCCATCAGGATGCATCACAACTTTTTATGGCAACTGCTCTGCCCAAGACCGCAAAAAGTTCCAGACAGTTGTAAATGCAGCCCAGTCACGCAAACCAGCCCCCACCCCCCCCCCCTAATTTACTCTATCTATACCTCAAGCTACCTCAGGAAAACAACCAACATTCTGCTGCTACAACTAAAAATTGCATTGTTCCATTTTCAGTACATATGACAAACGTACTCTTGACTCTTGAATAAAATTAAAACATTGAAATTTTGTTGCATTGGATAGAATTTACACTTGTATTTAAAAATCTATCTTAATTTTAAGAGCATCTGCTAAGGCCTGAAAATGGACATGATTGGCAGAAATCTGTAATGGGGCAGCAACTGAACTTTTCGGTATAAAACAGCGTAAAAGAGCATGGAAATATTATTTGCATTGGTGCAATTTACACACGCAATTTTGGAATCTTTCGGAATGGTTCAACTAATTATGTTAGCTGCCCTGGGTAGTACAATGAAAAAAAGTGAAGTTTAAGAAAGGCTGATTCAAAATGATTTCTTATGAACTAATCTCAACAGGCGGGGGACCAGCATTCTGGCAGGCAGGTTTGTCACTGCTACACGGGTGAGTGTGTCAAATGGGATAGAGAAAGATGGAGTTAAAGGGAAAGAGAGTATAGGAAAAGTTAAGAAAGACCCCAGAATTAACGGAACAGAAAGCTCACGAAGGGATAGGAGAGTATGGCCAAGTATAATAAGAATCGATGTGATAGGTGTAAAAGGTGAGACGAGTAATGGATTAAAAGTATTATATATGAATGCACGAATTATAAGAAGTAAAGTGGATGAGCTTGAGGCTCAGTTAGAGATTGGCAGGTATGACATTGTGGGGATTACAGAGATGTGGCTGCAGGAGGATGGGGACTGGGAATTGAATATTCAGGATTATACATCCTATAGAAAGGACAGGCAGGTGGGCAGAGGAGATGGGGTAGCTCTGTTGGTGTGAAATTCAGTCCCTTGCGAGGGGTGACATAGGGACTGACGATGTAGAGTCGTTGTGGATAGAGTTGAGGAATTGTAAAGGTAAGAAGACACTAGTGGGAGTTATCTACAGGCCTCCAAACAGTAGCCTGGATATAGGGTGTATGTTGCAGCAGGAGTTAAAACTGGCATGTAACAAAGGTAATGCCACTGTGGTTATGGGGGATTTCAATATGCAGGTAGACTAGGAAAATCAGTTTGGTTCTGGACCCCAAGAACGGGAGTTTTGTAGAGTGCCTCCGAGATGGATTCTCAGAGCAGCTTGTAATGGAGCCTACCAGAGAGAAGGCAATTCTGGATTTAGTGTTGTCCAGTGAACCAGATTTAATAATGGAACACAAGGTAAAGGAACAGCTTGGAGGTAGTGATCATAATATGATTAGTTTTAATCTGCAATTTGGGAGGGAGAAGGTTAAATCAGAAGTGTCAGTGTTGCAGTTGAACAAAGGAATATGAAGGCATGAGAGAGGAGCTGGCCAAGGTCGACTGGAAAAGGATCCTAGCAGGAATGACGGTGGAACAGCAATGGCAAGAATTTCTGGGCATAATCCAGAAGATGCAGGATCATTTCATTCCAACGAGGAAGAAAGATTCTAAGGGGAGTAAGAAGCAACCGTGGCTGACAAGGGAAGTTAGGGATAGAATAAAACTAAAAGAGAAGATGTATAACATAGCAAAGAGTAGTGGGAAGCCAGAGGATTAGGAAACTTTCAAAGGACAACAGAAGGTAACAAAAAGGGCAATAGGGGCTGAAAAGATAAAGTACGAGGGGAAGCTGGCCAAGAATATAAGGAAGGACAGTAAAAGCTTCTTCAGGTATGTTAAGAGAAAAAGATTAGTAAAGACAAATGTGGGTCCCTTGAAGGCAGAAACGGGTGAAATTATTATGGGTAACAAGGAAATGGCAGAAGAGTTGAACAGGTCCTTCGGATCCATCTTCACTAAGGAAGACACAAACAATCTCCCAGATGTACTAGAGGACATAGAATCTAGGGAGACAGAGATTTGTATTAGGCGAGAAATAATATTGGGTAGACTGATGGGACTGAAGGCTGATAAATCCCCAGGGCCTAGTGGTCTGCATCCCAGGGTTCTCACGGAGGTGGCTCTAGAAATCGTGGATGCATTGGTGATGATTTTCCAATGCTCAATAGATTCAGGATCAGTTCCTGTGGATTGGAGGGTAGATAATATTATCCCACTTTTCAAGAAAAGAGTGAGAGAGAAAACAGGGAATTATAGACCAGTTAGCCTGACATCGGTGGTGGGAAAGATGCTGGAGTTAATTATTAAAGAGGTAATGACGGCGCATTTGGATAGCAATAAAAGGATTGGTCCAAGTCAGCATGGATTTATGAAGGGGAAATCCTGTTTGACTAATCTTCTGGATTTTTTTGAGGATGTGACAAGTAAAATGGATGAAGGAGAGCCAGTGGATGTAGTGAATCTTGACTTTCAGAGAGCCTTTGATATGGCCCCACATGGGAGATTGGTGAGCAAAATTAGAGCACATGGTATTGGGGGCCATGTATTGACATGGATAGAGAATTGGTTGGCAGACAGGAAGCAAAGAGTAGGAATAAACGGGTCCTTTTCAGAATGGCAGGCAGTGGCGAGTGGAGTGCCGCAAGGCTCGGTGCTGGGGCCACAACTATTTACAATATATATTAATGATTTGGATGATGGAATTAGAAGTAACATTAGCAAGTTTGCAGATGACACAAAGCTGGGTGGCAGTGTAAACTGCGAAGAGGATGTTAGAAGGTTGCAGGGTGACTTGGACAGGTTGAGTGAGTGGGCAGATGCATGGCAGATGTAGATAAATGTGAGGTTATCCACTTTGGCGGCAAAAACAAGGAGGCAGATTATTATCTTAATAGTGTCAGATTAGGTAAAGGGGAAGTGCAACGAGGCCTGGGAGTCTTTGTATATCAGTCACTGAAAGAAAGCGTGCAGGTACAGCAGGCAGTGAAGAAAGCTAATGGCATGTTGGCCTTCATAACGAGAGGATTTGAGTTTAGAAGTAAGGAGTTGTGCAGTTTTGGTCTCCTAATCTGAGGAAGGACGTCCTTGCTATTGAGGCAGCGCAGCATAAATTCACAAAGTTAATCGCTGGGATGGCGGGACTGTCATATGATGAAAGATTGGAAAGACTGGGCTTGTACTCACTGGAGTTTAGAAGGATGAGGGGGGATCTTATAGAGATGTATAAAATTATAAAAGGACTGGACAAGCTGGATGCAGGAAAAATGTTCCCAATGTTGGGGGAGTCCAGAACCAGGGGCCAGTCTAAGAATAAAGGGGAGGCCATTTAAAACTGAGGTGAGAAGAAACTTTTTCACTCAGAGAGTTGTGATTTTGTGGAATTCTCTGTCACAGAGGGCAGTGAAGGCCAATTCACTGGATGAGTATAAAGGAGAGTTAGATAGAGCTCTAGGGGCTAGTGCAATCAAGGGATATGGGGAGAAGGCAAGCATGGGTTACTGATTTTGGATGATCAGCCATGATCACAGTGAATGGCGGGGCTGGCTCGAAGGGCCAAATGGCCTCCTCCTGCACCTATTTTCCATGTTTCTATGTTTCTATTTAATCTTTATCTGGAATCACTCATTACAATGGGCAGTTTACAGGATACAAAGGGGAAACTGATGAATATTGGAAATCTTAGAAACAGAAGTTGTTGGAAATATGCAGCATTATGAATCTGGTCATTGCCAAGGATATCTAATCTCATTCAAATTCCACCTTCTTATTGCAAAAAGAAAGCACTATTGCAGAAAATAGTACCACTGAAGCATTACCTTTACAATCTGAATCATAACATTTTACCTCAGCTTTTCAATGAGTAGGTTGTTTTGGATAGTAACTATTCTTGACCATGACATATTGCACATAAAACATTAACCTGTTTGAACTGGATGCATAAACCAGATACTGATTTCAGTTCAGTTCAGTTCAGTTTAGTTTACTGTCACGTGTACCGAGGTATTGAAAAGCATTTGATTTATTTAGTTTATGGATCCAGTGGTTTATACTTCTATGTTTCAGCCATTTTGCCTCCTTAATTTGTTGGGAAATATTCCTGGGATACATCATTTTCAAGTCAAGTAATTTGTAAAGTAAGGTCATCACCTGCAGATAAATAACATGCTTTATATCCTGCATGCATTGTATGGATACTTTATAATGAGCCTGCCAAAAGTATGCAAATCATCAAATTACAGTTCATCACATTTTAATACAACCATTTTAAATACTCCCTTCTCGATAAATTGTTTGATCTGAATGTTTTATTAAACATCTGACAGTGACAGCGCGGGTACAGGCATTCACGACTCAATTTTTCTGGAAAATAATTGTGATGTTGCTACACGGTTAATTACTGTCAACCCTCCCCCCCCCCCCCCCACTCCCCCCCTCCTCCCACCCTCCTCCAATCAGCGAGGTTTGGTGTCACTGTCAGCAGGAGAGTGCTGCTGCCAAAACAAGTCTTTGCTTTGTACGTGGGGTGGAGGCTCGATTGTAATCGTGTATTGTCTTTCCACTGACTGGTGAGCACACAACAAAAGCTTTTCACTCTACCTCGTTATACGTGACAATAAACTAAACTCAAACTCAAGGCAGGAGAAGCCACAGTGGCTTGAAATGTTTGTGATGAAATTATGAATCTGGTCATTGCCAAGGATATTTAATCTCATTCAAATTCCACCTTCTTATTGCAAAAAGAAAGCACTATTGCAGAAAATAGTACCACTGAAGCATTACCTTTACAATCTGAATCATAACATTTTACCTGAGCTTTGTATTTAGTACAAAATATGTCACTTATTTTCAAATTCTGAACAAATGCAATACCATGCTCATTTCTATGATGAAAAATACTTAATTTGAAATCTTTAAACAATTGTTTTTCTTGAAATTTTTGCTTATGAGAACAAAAAATATTTATTTTGGAATTGAAATATATTCAGATTGAGATACAAGTAGATTCAGGTATAGCCATTTTGACTCTTTATACCCTGTATTGTGTTGGGAATTTAGTTCCAAGTGTCCAACAACCGCACTAACTGCTGAACAAAGTAAAATCAATTCTTAGAGATCAACCTTATTATTCTCCTTTGCACCTCGGGCATGGCTCTTAATATTTGACATTCTAGACAAGTAAATTACTCAAGCTGTAGGCTGACCAGAGTACAACACTGTAATGACATCTTTAAAATCTTGATATAGTTAGTCATGTTAAGCATTGATATTGTTATTAAACCCAGATCCCTTTCAGCATTTCTTCAATCCACATCAAACTATTCATTAACCATTTAAAAATACTGTGCAAATGTATTTCATTTCATTTGACACAGTTTTGCCCATTTGCAATTTTCGCCTATGTTCTTCCATAATTCCTCACTTCCTTTGTCAAAATTAGTAGCACTGTTTCATATCTCCTTTGACTTTGATTAACTTGAATTTCTGAAGTTTTTATCATGTTTCCAAATATTTTCTTTAGCTTAGCAACCGAAAATCCCTCCATTTGCTGTTGGGATTCACATTTCTCCATAAAACACCTTAAATGATACCCACATCCATTATGAAATTCAAGAATCAAATATACAAGCCTACTGAATCCCACAACTACTCCTCATCCCACCCTGCTTCTAGTAAGGACTCTCTTCCATTCTCCCAGTTCCTCTTTCTGTCATTTGCTGCAATGTTGAGACTTCTCATAAAGGTGCCTCTGAAATATCTTCTTTCTTTCAGAACTGTGGCTTCCCCTCTGCCATTGTTAATGTGACCCACGTCTCATTTATTTCCTTCCCTCTGCTCTCTCCACCTCTCCTCCAAATTTCAATTCAGTGTTATGTACAACATTCACGTGATTATATCATGTAAAATAACATGGGAGGCAACTGTTCAGCCCATTTCAAAAAGGCTTTGGCGAGGAGCTTGAGCAGTGAAGTATCATGTATCAAGTATCATGTAATTCATGTTTCATATATCTTGTTGTGTTTTATGACTGTTGGCAAACCAATTTCCCTCCTGGGATAAATAAAGTTCTATCGTATTGTATCGTATCGAAAAGATAAAATAAGTTAAAATCTTTCATTGTTCACGCAGTGATGTTGCAGACTACATAGATGGAAAATAAGGTGCTGGAAGGAACTGCAGATGGTGGTTTAAACCAAAGATAGACACAAAAAGCTGGAGTAACTCAGCAGGACAGGCAGCATCTCTGAAGAGAAGGAATGGGTGACGTTTCGGGTGGAGACCCTTCTTCAGACTGAAAGTCAGGGGAACGGGAAATGAGAGATATTGACGAGGATGTAGAGAGATATAGAACAATGAATGAACAAAGGTATGCCAAAAAGGAACTATGATAAAGGAAACAGGCCATTGTTCTATCCTCCTATTCACATATAAAGCCCTAAATGGACATTCCCCCCCTACATCAAAAATCTTCTAACCCACCTCTCTAACTCCAGGTCCCTCAGGTCGGCCGACTTGGGGCTACTCACTATCCCGCGGTCTAGGCTTAAGCTCAGGGGTGACCGCGCTTTTGCGGTTGCAGCTCCTAGACTGTGGAACAGCATCCCTCTCCCCATCAGAACTGCCCCCTCCATTGACTCCTTTAAGTCCAGGCTCAAAACCTATTTCTACTCCCTAGCGTTTGAGACTCATTGAGGAGGAGCTGTGAACTGTTTTGTATGTGCTGTTGTGTTTGTATGCTACTGTATGTTTCATTTTTTCCTTAGTACCTAATCAGATGTACAGCACTTTGGTCAACGTGGGTTGTTTTTAAATGTGCTATACAAATAAAATTGACTTGACTTGATTGTTAGCTGTTCGTTGGGTGAAAACTAGAAGCTGGTGCGACTTGGGTGGGGGAGGGATGGAGAGAGAGGGAATGCTGGGGTTACTTGAAGTTAGAGAAATCAAAATTCAACCCACTGGGCTGTGAGCTGCCCAAGCAAGATATGAGATGCTGTTCCTCCAATTTGCATTTAGCCTCACTCAGACAATGGAGGAGACCTAGGCCAGAAAGGTCAGTGTGGGAATGGGAAGGAGAATTAAAGTGTTTAGCAACCGGGAGATCATAAGGTGCTGTTCATTGCGTGTAAATTTGTCCTCATCTCGCAGAGGAGGAGGCCGAGAATGGACAAGTCAGTGTGGGAATTTGAAAAGGAATTAAAATGGTTTGCAAATGGCAGCTCCAGAAGCCCATGGCAGACATAGTGCATGTGCTCATCAAAGCAGTCACCTTGTCTACATCAACAAGATCACAAGCTTAGTTTTAGTTTCAGAAGATAGACACAAATTGCTTGAGTATCTCAATGGGTCAAGCTGGAGTAACTCAGCAGGACAGGCAGCATCTCTGGAGAAAAGGAATAGGTGACATTTCATGTCGAGACCCTTCTTCAGACTGAGATTCTGGGGAGAGCTTGTTTTAGTTTAGTTTAGTTTATTATTGTCATGTGTACCGAGGTACAGTGAAAAGCTTATTTGTTTATGTGCTATCTAGTCAGAGAAAAGACTATACATGAATATAATCAGACCGTCCACAGTGCACAGATAAAGGATAAAGGGTACAAAATTGAGTGCAATATATTACATTAATGTCCAATAAAGTTCTATTAAAGATAGCTCAAAGGTCTCCGATGAGGTAGATGGGTGGTCATGTTTACACACTCGCTGATTTCTTGCCTGCGAAGAAATACTGTAGCTGGGAGACACTGTTCCTAATTCTGGATGTATGCGCTTTCAAACTTTTGTACCTCTTGCCTGATGGGAGAGGGGAGAAGAGGAAGTGACTGGTCCTTGATTATGCTGGTGGCCTTGCCGAGGCAGCGATAAGTGTAGGAAAATAACTGCTGATGCTGGTACAAATCGAAGGTATCTCAAAATGCTGGAGTAACTCAGCGGGTCAGAAGATGCTGCCTGACCCGCCGAGTTACTCCAGCATTTTGTGATACCAGCGATAAGTGTAGATGGAGTCAATGGAAGGGATGCAGGTGATCTTTGCTTCTCCTGGTTAGGTTCATGGATGGTAGTGAGAGAGGAGGTAGTACATGTGTTATAGTATAGGGGCAGCTATGATTTGGATTGCATTGCCTGAACGAACAGCAAAAGCAGATTCAGTAATATCTTCCAAAAGGGATTTGGGTAGAATCTTGAATGGGAGAGAAACGGGAGGTCTGCACTGACAGGATAATTCCTTGACAGAACAAAATGGGCTCTGTGGTCTGTGATATGATCAACATGCAAAGGCCATCCTAGGCAACTACATTTTATAGAGTAAGAGGTGCCTTACAATCGTACATCCCACAGCAGCAATGATATTTGAAACCAAGAGTGTGCATCCATGATTGTTGTTCATCGTTACTGTCACTCTTTTTCTACTTTTAAGTGCTTTATAATCATCTCTCCTCCAGGTATTCTGTGCCCACATCTGCTCCTGCAGGTCTTTCAGAATGTGTGTGCTACTCTGTGGAAAATATTACATTTCAAGTGACTGTCATGAGACAGCAGGACGGGAGGATATGTTGAGATCCACTTCGTTTCCTGAAATGTTGTTTTATTCATTATTTGTCCCCGTTCAATCCCTGCCCGAGGTGGTGTCCTGAAATCAGCACTGACAAAAGAAGAATGTTCATCTGTCTCAAGGCTTTGTTTGCTTGCAGTAGAATTGAAGGGATGGATATAGAGAGTTCACACAAGTCCATCTCTGTTGACAAAGCTAAGATGCTACAACCAGAAAATAAGATAGGCTACAGTGGGTGGATGGGCGATCAGATTGCTGCCTGACCTGACCCGTGCAGCAATAATGAACCACTTCAGTGCAACATGATGCAAGGAAGACTGAGAATGCTTCGAGTGCTGGTTATAACAGTTGCAAAAATAGAAGATAATTCATCTGGTATCTTTGTATTGCAAAAGCCACTGTAACCTTCAAGTGTTTATTCATAGATTTTTCAGTGGAAAAGCTTTTTTTTGTTACTCAGTCATTCAAACCCTGATATTATGTCAATGATTCACTCCAGCTATTTGATATTCCTGATGTTTTCCTATTGTCCTTCATCACCTCAGCTGCTTTCAGATTGACCTTTTACCATGCAGTGTTGGCGGTGGAGAGGGTCCAGTGGAGGTTTACGAGAATTATCCTGGGAATTATTGGGTTGGCATATGAGGAGTGTTTGATGGCTCTGGGCCTGTAGTTGCTGGAGTTTTGAAGGATGAGGGAGATCTCATTCGGTATAACCTACCGAATAATGAAAGCCCTAGATAGAGTGAATGTTGAGAGGATGGTTGAAGTAGTGGGAGAGCCCCAGACCATGGAGCACAACCTCAGAATAAAAAGATGTAACTCTAGAATAGAGATGAGGAAGAATTTCTTTAGCCAGAAGGTGGTGAATCTTCAATAAATAGAATTTATTGTCACAGACGGCTGTGGAGGACAACTTGTTGGGTATTTTAAAGCGGAGATTTTGATAGGCTTTTGATTAGTAAGGACATCAAAGGTTATGGGGAGAAGGCAGGAAAATAGGGGTGAGAAGGAAAAATAGATCAGTCATGATCGAATGATGGCACAGACTCAATGGGCCGAATGGTCAAATTCTGCTCCCATGTCTTATAATCATTGGGATAATTTGAATTGGCAAGATGCAGCAAAAAGTGGGGTGGAACGTTGCTCTTTAGGCATTAGATGGTTTATCAGTAGATTAGGACATGTAAGTGGTAGTTCAGTTTTAGCTAAGTTTATTATTGTCACTGTACTGAGCTACAGTGAAAAGCTTTTGTTTGCATGTTACCCTGTCAAAGAAAAGACCACGCATGATTACAATCCACGATGCACAGATAAAGGATAAAGGGTACACCATTTAGCGCAAGATAAAGTCCATTAAAGATAGTTCAAAAGTCTCCAGTGAGGAAGATGGGATGTGAGGATTTGACTCTAGCAGATGAGAGGACTGCACAGTTGCCTGATAACAGCAGGGAAGAAACTGTCCATGAATCTGTCGGTATGCATTTTCAAACTTCTGTACCTCTTGCCTGATGGGAGAAGAGGAGATTGGACCTTGATTATGCCGTCGGCAGATATATTTACACCATTCAAACTAATAAAGGAAACTCCCACATCAAAACTGTTTGTGATTCATCTAGGACAACTTTGGAAAATGTACGTAGATTGCTTAAGCCAAGCATACAAATACTTCTGCCCTTGAGGAATTTCAGACTGATGTTTTCTCCTTGGAGCAAAGTTTGATATCGGATGTGGCGGACATGTGCAAGATATTGAATTGATAAGTAGTGTAAACGATGAGAAGATAGACATAAAAAGCTGGAATAACTCAGCGGGACAGGCAGCATCTCTGGAGAGAAGGAATGGGTGACGTTTTGGGTCGGGACCCTTCTTCAGACTGGTTATGGATAAGGGAAATGAGCGATATGGATGTTGATGTAGAGAGATAAAGAACAATGAATGAAAGATATGTAAAAAAGTAATGATGATAAACAGACCATTGTTAGCTGTTTGTGGGGCGAAGACGAGAAGCGAGTGTGACTTGGGTGGGGACGGATGAGAATCCGTTCCCATTAGTGAAGAGGCAAGGACCAATGTGGACCAACCTAAAATTTAATGCAAAATATACAAGGGAAAAAAGGGGGTATTACATCAATCAAAGAGCTGTCATGGTCTGGAATTCAGCACCTGAACATAAGAATCAATCTGGGTGTTCAGAAGTGAATTAGACAGGGACTTGAGAGAAAATAATTTGCAAGGCTGTGGGTGAGTGGAATTGACCATATGTCTCTGTAGGGAGCTGCAGTAAACTCCATGGATTGAATGGCATCATATGATGCAACAATTCAACGATTCTATGAAAACCAATCTAACGTGGGTCTGAGTGTGCTGGAGGCAGAAAATAAGAGTGTCATCATTAATTTTACTGTATTGATCACCATGGTAGCTGAATTAATATTTTTCATCCTGTTATCCATTTGAAATTTCACTGGAGCAGACAGCAATAAAGATGTGGTCCTTTGGAAGCCAGGGAAATCAATTATTTGATCTTGGATCAAATAACAATTCTGAAAAAACGCTGTCAGGAAATTGGTAAAATGTGAAGGGGAAGCAAAGGAGTAGAAATCAGTACGTGAGGCATCTATTTTCCGGTTACAAGATGGAACAAAACCTACCAATCAACAGGACTGCATCCAATTTGTTGAGGAATGGCCAGACTGGCTTGGTACAATTAGAAATATAGAAAAATAGGTGCAGCAGTAGGCCATTCACCCTTCGAGCCAGCACCGCCATTCAATATGATCTATAATCAATACCCCGTTCCTGCCTTTCCACCATATCCCTTTATTCCTTTGGCCCAAAGAGCTAAATCTACTCTCTCTTGAAAACATCCAGTGGATTGGCCTCCACTGCCTTCTGTGGCAGAGAATTCCACAGATTCACAACAATCTAGATGAAGTTGATTGTCCTCTTCTCAGTCCTAAATGGCCTACCCCTTTTTCTTGAACTATAACCCCTGGTTCTGGACTCCCCCAACATTGGGACCATTTTTCCTGCATCTAGCCTGTCCAACCCTTTAATAATTCTACATGTTTCTATAAGATCCCCTCTCATCCTTCTAAATTCCAGTGAATACAAGCCCAGTCGACCCATTCTTTCGTCATATGTCAGTCCTGCCATCCCGGGGATTAACTTGGTGAACCTATGCTGCACTCCCTCAATAGCAATAATGTTCTTAGCACATATCTCAAAAAGGTCTCAAAAGTGGGGGCGGGGGGTGGAGAACAAAGGAGGACCCGGCATGGGGGAGGGGGAGGGGATGGGGAGGGGAGCGGAACAAAGAAGGACCTTGCGTGGGATACTTTGTAACTTTGTCGGTGCCATTTAGGTGGCGACTCTTTGCATACCTTGGGTCTGCAAAACAAAGAATCTCACTGTGACTCATCACCTTTGACAATAAAGTATCCGTTCGTTCATTCATTCAAAATACCTAATGCCTATTAAAGAATGTTTATGACAAATTTCACACTGAAATCATGATCGCACCCATCGCATCCAACCCAACCTCCCCAAAGCCAATTCGATAGATTTACTTCACGTCTAATGAGGGAACCAGTCCAAAACTAATATTTCCTACTGAATGAAAGATGTGAGAAACATAGAACATCGAACAGTACAGCACAGGAATGGGCCCTTCGGACCTCAATGTGTGTGCTAAGCATGATGCCAAGTTAAATTGAGCTCATCTGCCTGTACATGATCCATATCCATCTATTCCTTACACTTCCATGTGCCAATCTAAAAGCCTCTTAAATGCCACTAACACACCTAGGAGGTGTGAACAGCTCTGGTGGGCCACTCATCTATTCAGGTAAAGCACATGAACTAATTGCCCTCAACTCTTGGTCCTCTTCCTCTGGACACTGAACATTTTCCAGCCCTAAATCATTTGTTCTCTCCTGTCCTTAACTGCCCATCGCTGGAGAAAGCAGTGGATAACCCTCAATCGCTTGAGGACAGGCGTCGGACGCTATGGAGTAGCGATGAAGAGGTGGGGTCTCGTGGACAGTGCCTTCTGCGAGTGTGGGGACCCAACACAGACAGTGGAGCACATAGTCACCAGTTGCCCCAAATACCGGCCACCGAATGGTGAACGAGGTCTGATTGACCTGGACGATGACACGTTGGCCTGGCTCGCCTCAACGAAGCTGCAGGTCTAAAAGACGTACGACAGAAGAAGAAGCTGGAGAAAAATGATTGCCCTGAATTGATGTGAACAGCAGAATCATTAAAATGCACACAAATTCAAGCAGAAGATATAGATTTGAAGATGGTTTTAAAAGATCCAGCTGAAATATTTTTTCATAACTGCAAAATCACCTAATATTCAGTGATCCTGAAAGGCTACGCATCTGATTTCAGAGCATAAACATTGACATTCTTTAACCCAAAAAGGACAGTAAAGGATATTTCCTTTTCAGTATTGGGCCTAAGCTCATCAAGAGATGGCAATTGATGCCCATCACTTTATTCCCTAAATTTAAAAGGCTTACATTGCTTTCTTCTATTAAAACATTGATTAATTATTCTATTGAGAAAACATCCTGGATTCTTCATTTTGAATAGAAGACATGATTTGAAAATAATAACTTTTCCCAAGAATTCAAGTTTAGTTTACAAGCAGGGCATGTAAATCAGGTGGGTACTGAAGGCAGCCGCTAAGGAAGAATAACAATCTACTTCCAGCTCGAGGGGGGAAGCAGAGAAGCGTGTTTCAAACCATGTATGGAGTGTGAGTTTGCATGGCTTTTATTTATTCCCTCTTCAATCATTAAAATATCTCTGCCATTTAAATTTGTCCACTCCAAGTCGTGTTAATAAGATGGGTGCACACTGGCAGCATGGAGTCATAGAGTGATTCAACATGGAAACAGGTCCTTCAGCCCAACTTGCCCACATCGGCCAACATGTCCCAGCTACACTAATCTCACCTGCCTGCGTTTGGCCCAGATTGCTGATTGCACTAATTATCTGCTGGGGAAAAAATAGGGTTGTAATAATGCTGTATTTAACAAAATTGGAACCAAATGATTAATAAAAGTGACACGTGATTTCTGTCAGATATGGTTCATAAACATCTCAAATATCACACCTGAAACTATGTACAGTTCTAACTTCAAATAAATATAAAAGAGATATATTTTAGTTCAACAGTGGTTCAAGCAAAAATGTTAAGAGGCCAAGAAGCTATTTTTATTCCCGTTGACGGGAAATAGCCCTGCTCCATCCTGTAACGTTTGAAGGTATGTGGGATTGAGCTTTATGATTCTCACAGGAGCTGCTGAAGTGAGTGTTTTGAGTTGCAAATTTTGAAAGTTGCTCAACTAATGTTTCTTTGCATATTTTAACACCATGATATTCATGATTCCTTGAAATGAATTTTCTTTTTGTGAGAATCGAATGAAAAAGTGAGGGAGTGCAATAATGGGATATTACACACGGCTTGTCAATAATCTCATAAGAAAGTGGAAAGCACAGTGTACCTGCAGAATGTGATATTGTCCTCAGGATGCCTGTGGTACAATATTCATTTAATTGGAGCAAACATTACTCTGAAATAGCAGAAATGGTCCTGGTGACTGACAGAGTCTCACAATTGCATGATGTCATCAATTGCCATTATTGCCAAGTAAATCACGACAAAAAGTAGTGCTGCAATTAAATAACGTGTGAAACGGAGCCCTGGTAATGCAGACAAAATTTGCAAGAGATTTTGACTGGAATGAATCTATAAATAGGTTTTTGTTTTACAGAATATAGATAAAACAAGTGTTCATTCTACATTCCATTTAATCATTCATTCAGCAGAGCAGTCAAAAACAAGATACTTTGCAAAAACACGTGTTTTTAACAGAAAGGATTAGAAGTTTATAAATCTATCGCTGTCACTGGATAACATTTGGCAGCATTAATATTTAGCATGCTCAGTATCAGAAAATTGATAATTGGGCAAAATTAGGGTATAGAATTCAGGAGCGACATGTTCCCATGAGGAAGCAAGACAAGGATGGCGAAGTCCAGGAACCATGGATGATGAGAGATGTTGCTAATTTGCTCAAAAAGAATAAGGTAGCATATGTAAGGTTTAGAAAGCTAACATTGGACAGGAATATAAAGGATGCAGGTAAGAAATTAAATAGGGAATGTTTAATTCCCTGTGAAACGCTGAGTGAAAGGCTTGGATAGAGTGGATGTGGAGAGGATGTTTCCGCTAGTGGGAAAGTTTAGGACTAGAGGTCATATCCTCAAAATTAAAGGACGTTCTTTTAGGAAGGAGATGTTAAGGAATTTCTTTAGTCAGAGGGTGGTGAATCTGGGGCATTCTTTGCCACAGAAGGCTATGGAGGCAAAGTCAGTGGATATATTTAAGGCAGAGATAGATAGATTCTTGATTAGTACAGGTGTCAGAGGCTATGGGGAGTAGGCAGGAGAATGGGATTAGGAGGGAGAGATAGATCAGCCATGATTGAATGGTGGTGTAAACTTGATGGTCCGAATGGCCTATTTCTGCTCCTATCACATGATCTTATGGAATCATGAGGGCTAAAAACGGGCACAAAATGTCCTTGATTAGTAGCATTAAGTAGCATTAAGGAAAATATCAAGGCATTTTATAAATATATCTTTTAAAAACAGTGGAACTACAGAACGGACAGGAACCCTCAGAGGGGAAAGGAGGCAATTTATGCCTGGAGTCTGAGGAAGTGCGCAAAGTAAGTGTATGGACTCACCAAAGCAAAGTATAAGGAGGACGGCAAGATCAGGGAGAGGTACACTGATATTCTTGAACAGAATAGAGGAGGGTCTACGAGTACAAGTACATTGTTCCCTGACAGGTTGATACAGTGAAATCAGTGATGAGTCTTCAGTCGAGTTTAGAACTCAGATGAGGAAAAATGTTTTCAGCCAGAGAGATGTGAATCTGTGGAATTCTCTGCCACAGAAAGCAGCGGAGGCCAATTCACTGGATATTTTCAAGAGAGAATTAGGTATAGCTCTTCGGGCTAACAGAATCAATGGATATGGGGAGAAAGCAGTAATGGGGTACTGATTTTGGATGATCAACCATGATCATATTGAATGGCAGTGCTGGCAGTGTTGCCTACTCCTGCACCTAATTTCTATGTTTCTATGCTTCTAAGTTGTAAACATGGATATTGTTTTAGATAGTATTGGGGTGGGTGGGGGGGGGGGGGGGGGGGGTGGGGGGGGGGTGGGCAGGGGTGACTATACAGAGGAGAGCAGCAACAACCTAGTCTGGCTCTGAGATGCGGCAGGGAAGGGTGAATTAAGACAGGGCTATAATGATAGGAGACTATAGTTAGGGGGGGACAGACAGGAGATTCTTTGGCCACAAATGGGATGTTTAGTTGTCTCTTTGGTGCCACGGTCCAGAATGTCTCTGAACAGCTGCGGAACATTCTCAAGGGGGAGGATGAGCAGCCAATAGTTGTTCTGCAAATGGCATAGGTAGGAAAAGAGATGAGGTCCTGCAGAGTGATTACAGGGAGTTGGACAAATTGGAGCGGATATCCTTGCAGAGGTTCATTGGTGCAACTTGGGAAGGTTCAAACTGGATTGGTGTGTGGGAAGCAGAGCACATCACCAAATAGAAGCACTGATAAGAGGGTAGAGGTTATGACCACTAAATCTTGAAGGAAAGATAGGCAAGGATAAGTTAAACTGGAATAGGGTTAAACTGATGGTCTAAATTGTGTTTATTTCAATGCAAGGAGTATTGTAGGTTACGCCGATAAATGTAGAGCTTGGATCAGTGCTCGGAACTATGTTTTATGGTCATTACAGAGACGGTTGTGATAGGGACAGAAGTAATAGTTTAACACTCCTGGTTTTGATGTTTCAGATGTGATGGAGAGGGAAATAAAAGAGATGGAGGAGTTGATTTACTAATCAGGGGGAATGCCATGGCGGCACTCAGAGAGTACATACTGGAGGGTTTGTTCACTGTTATTTTTGAGCTCTAACCTTATTGTTTCAAAGGTGAAATCATTCTAATAGAATTATACTCTTGGCCTCTTGGCAGACAGCAGGAAATAGATACATAGATTTTTCGCTTAGTCAAGAGATGAGGCATGGAAACCGGCCCTGCGGCCCACTGAGCCCACGCCGACTATTCATCACCCATTCACACTAGTTCTACAGTACGTTATCCGCCTTTCTCATCCACTCATAATATAAGAAAATAACTGCAGATGCTGGTACAAATCGATTTATTCACAAAATGCTGGAGTAACTCAGCAGGTCAGGCAGCATTTCGGGAGAGAAGGAATGGGTGACGTTTCGGCTCGAGACCCTTCTTCAGACTGATGTCAGGGGGGCGGGACAAAGGAAGGATATGCATCCACTCATAAGTTCTTAATTCGTAAGTGATAGGATCAGAATTTGGCCATTCAGCCCATCAGGTCTAGTCCGCCATTCAATCATAGCTGATCTATCTTTCCCTCTCAACCTCGTTCTCCTGCCTTCTCCCCATAATCCCTGACACCCATACTAATCAAGAATCTATCTATCTCAGCCTTAAAAATATCCACTCCTTATACACTCGGGACAATTTACAAAGGTCGAAGGAACTTTTTCTCTGCAGCACTGTTCCATGTACTTTACAGGCACCAAGGTTCCTCTCCCTATTTTTCACAATTCATCCCACAGTGAAACTTTCTGATTTTAAAGATATATTTATGGGATATTTCTCCTGAGAAGCTTTAATCTTATTAAATGACTGCAGTTTTTTCAGTGAAGGAGATCCAACTGTAGTTACATACAAAGTTACATAAAGAAAATAAAACATACAATCCTTAAAAAATCCCTGTTTCTTCCATAACTTTGTTGATTGGTACATTTAATGTTAATGGCATTGATACATTTACACCAACAATCTGTAGGTTACATCTGTTGAATGTGCACAGGTTCTACTGTTGGTAATCTTAGACTTCATGTCTGATACAATGTAGCATAGCTCATGTATAACCAATGCCAATCTGACTGAGTGGAGTTCCAAGTTAGAAATTATAACAGTTTAGAAATGGACAGCACAAGGTCGGCAAGGTAACCTCTAAAGTGTGAATATTAACATTTCCGCAAAAGTACTATGATCATAACCTCTTAGCCCAGTTGGTAGGAAACCAGTTGTGAGCCAGTTTTATATTGGCTTGTTTCCCTGACTTAACTTCAGCCCTGTCAATTGTTCCCATGGTTCTGCCTTGTGCTTCTGGAAGGCTGTGAGAATTGTAGTCCCACAGTTCGGTTGCATTGACCATGATACTACAGCTCTAATTGAGAAATTCACAAATTGGTGCTGACAACCAACCTCTCTTGAGAGGGTTTGTATGCATGCAGCCAAGCAGATGGAGTTAAATCTGGAAATTGACAGATTGCAGAAGGGCAGGTTTCGGAGGTGCTGCTAATATTATTACTTTTAATCTCTCCCCAATGACCACTGCATCTCCCCCAAACACCCCCACTTCACACTGCTGTGTGCCTTCTAAACTTCACAGAGTGAATTAGTGCCACCTGTGCACATAAGTTCCTCTTAAACATGCATTGGAAGGGCAAGGATATGGAATTAGTTCAATGAGTTCAATGGCTGCTGATGTAACTGTGTGGCAGAGTGTAGTTGAATTCACAACCTCTGGCCATCGATGAACTCCATTGACAATGTAAACTTTAGTAACCATACTGCCCCATTAGCTTTCTTTGCTGTTGCTATGGTTTCTAATGCTGTGAGGTGTATGTAAACGTTTGCAGGCTTGAGTTATTTAGTCTGCTCAATTGAGTCCAACCTGTCTGAAGGGAAGACAATTACACCGAATTATTTTACATTGTAAACAGGGTAATGCCGATCTGACCAATGTGCTGATCTTACCAATGTGGGCTTGCTGATCTTACCAATGTGCTTGTGGTTTAAAACTCTTTGTACACAACAAATAGGTGAGATTTGATAATAAATGGGAGGCCTTGGTTATTTGTGGATCATGCAGCTAGTTAAACTAGTAAGCTAGTTACCAAATAGTTGGTAACTATTTGTTAAGTATGTTGTAAATATTTATCCCATTTATTAATTTATAATGTAGCAAAAGTAAGTATGGATAATTGTGAAGCACTTTGATAATTATTTCTATTCAGAATCTTTTAATTACAAATTAAGAGAGTCTGAAAGACATGAGGGAAAGATGACTCAGTTAACAACAGGGGAAATGTAGGAAAGTGGAATTATCACAGTGGGAAGCTGGAGAAGTGGCACTCAAGGTAGCTTGGCCTGGTGGTTGTCGATTTTGGAGACAATAGACAATAGGTGCAGGAGTAGGCCATTCGGCCCTTCGAGCCAGCACCACCATTCAATGTGATCATGGCTGATCAATCTCAATCAGTACCCCATTCCTGGCTTCTCCCCATACCCCCTGACTCCGCTTTCCTTAAGAGCTCTATCTAGCTCTCTCTTGAATGCATTCAGAGAATTGGCCTCCACTGCCTTCTGAGGCAGAGAATTCCACAGATTTACAACTCTCTGACTGAAAAAGTTTTTCCTCATCTCCATTCTAAATGGCCTACCCCTTATTCTTAAACTGTGGCCGCTGGTTCTGGACTCCTCCAACTTTGGGAACATGTTTCCGGCCTCTAATGTGTCCAACCCCTTAATAATCTTATATGTTTCGATTAGATCCGCTCTCATCCTTCTAAATTCCAGTGTATACAAGCCTAGTCACTCCAGTCTTTCAACATATGACAGACCCGCCATTCTGGGAATTAACCTAATAAACCTACGCTGCACGCCCTCAATAGCAAGAATATCCTTCCTCAAATTTGGAGACCAAAACTGCACACAGTACTCCAGGTGTGGTCTCACTAGGGCCTCTTTGCTCTTATACTCAACTCCTTTTGTTATGAAGGCCAACATTCCATTGGCATTCTTCACTGCCTGCTGTACCTGCATGCTTCCTTTCAGTGACTGATGCACTAGGACACCCAGATCTCGTTGTACGTACCCTTTTCCTAACTTGACACCATTCAGATAATAATCTGCCTTCCTATTTTTACCACCAAAGTGTATAACCTCACATTTATCCACATTAAACTGCATCTTCCATGCATCCGCCCACTCACACAACCTGTCCAAGTCACTCTGCAACCTCATAGCATCTTCCTCACAGTTCACACTACCACCCAGCTTTGTATCATCTGCATATTCACAAAATGCTGGAGTAACTCAGCAGGTCAGGCAGCATCTCGGGAGAGAAGGAATGGGTGACGTTTCGGGTCGAGACCCTTCTTCAGACTGATGTCGGGGGTGGGACAAAGGAAGGATATAGGTGCTCGTCGAAGAGAGGAGGAGAACTTCTTCAAAGTGGACATACCTCGAAAAGAAATCGCAGTGGAGCAACCAGACTTGAAAGGACAAAATGGTCTCTTTGTGCCAACTTGATAACCCCAATGATATACTTGCATCTACAGGGTTAGGTTCTTTTGAAGAGTTAATTAATATGTAGGTAGCTGGGGGGTTTTTTGCATATAGAGTCATTTGTTGTAAGTTGGTGTATTTAGTTAGATAATACCTTGGTTTTGGGCTTGGTTTTCTTTGTTGAATGCTTATCCTGGAGTGATAGCACTACTTTTTAATTGGAACCTAATCAGATGTACAGCACTTTAGTCAACGTGGGTTGTTTTTAAATGTGCTATACAAATAAAATTGACTTGACTTGACTTTGTGTTTTAATTGTAATATGAAGTATTTTTCTATATATTATGTTAACTCACAAATTTCTTTTAAAGAACCAAAATCTTGCCACATTTGTATCATCTGCAAATGTGCTAATGGTACTTTTAATCCCTTCACCCAAGTCATTAATGTATATTGTAAATAGCTGAGGTCCCAGCACCAAGCCTTGCGGTACCCCACTAGTCACTGCCTGCCATTCTGAAAGGGACAGCTAAGGATGCATGGATTCCAGGATTCAGTCACTTTGAAATGTAACTCCATGCTTTTCTCCCTTCATTTAAACAACATGTCTGCAGGTCAAGGATCTTCAATGGAACTTGGATTTCAACCAATATACAAAGATGATGCCATCTTGCTTACCCAATTAGAAGGAGAAAAGCTATCATTTATTTTATGAATAATTTGAACAGAAAGTGGATGCATGTCTTCAAATTAATTTTCACATGGTCATCAGTCTTTTGAGAGGACTTGAGGGGACGAGAGCCACAAAAGTCAGGATATCAGTTTGTAAATAGGACATTAATCAGATTTTGGTTCTTTAAAAGAAATTTATGAGTTAACATAATATATAGAAAAATACTTCATATTACAATTAAAACACAAAGTCAAGTCAAGTCAAGTCAAGTCAATTTTATTTGTATAGCACATTTAAAAATAACCCACGTTGACCAAAGTGCTGTACATCTGATTAGGTTCCAATGAAAAAGTAGTGCTATAACTCCAGGATAAGCATTCAACTAAGAAAACCAAGCCCCAAACCAAGGTATTATCTAACTAAATACACCAACTTACAACAAATGACTCTAGATGCAAAAAACCCTCCAGCTACCTACATATTAATTAGCTCTTCAAAAGAACCTAACCCTGTAGATGCAAGTATATCATTGGGGTTATCAAGTGGGCACAAAGAGACCATTTTGGCCTTTCAAGTCTATGCCTGCTCACAGGAGCAATCCCGTCACCTCGCTACTTTTCTTTGTAAACTATTCTCTTGACATTTGGCAATGGGCCATAGATTCACCCACTCAATACCCATTGGGGCAAATTACAGTGACCTATTAACTGAAAAACATTACTCAACTACTATCCTCTGACTCCATGCACCAAGTCACTTTTCTACTCAATTGGCTACCTCACCCTGGAGCACATGTGATCTTACTTCCAGGCCAGTTTACCATGTGAACCTTGTGAAATGCCTTCCTAAAAGCCTTCCCTAAGTTCATATAAATAATGTTCACCACCTTACTTTGGTCGATTATCTTGGTCACCTTGTTAAAACAATGAAGTCAATTTGTGAGGGACGATTTCTCACTTCCAAAGCCATCGTGACTATCCCTGATCAGTCCTTGCCTTTCCAGATAGACCTTGTCTTCCAGAATCTTCTCCATTTACTTTCTCACCACTGTAGTTAGGCTCACTCGTCTTTAGTTCCTTGGCTTGTCCTTGCAGCCCTTCTTAAATAAAGACGCTACTCGTTCATTTGCTCTGGTTTATTTTCACCCAGATGTTTAGACCGTAATGTTGTATCCTTATTGTTTTGATGTGGTTATGCTTCATTCTTAATTGTTAACTGTATGTTTGTGTTGTCATTTGTGAGCGTCACCTATTGTTTTTCTCCAGAGATGCTGCCTGACCCGTTGAGTACTCCAGCATTCTGTGTCTATCTTATGTAAACTAACATCTGCTGTTCCTTCCCACACATAATATGGGGTCACAAAATATGTTTTGAGCCACTGCATCTTTTGCTAATGAAGGGGTTAACCAGATCTTGGGATTTTCTCCTACAGGAACTTATCAGTACATCAAAGAGCTGCACACCTGTACAGGGGAGAAGTGTGCGTGACTGGAATATTTTACAAATTCATCTACTCAGTATCATCCAACTAAATTAAATATGTGCATGAGGCCACTGCTCCCAGAGCATAAATTTCCACACATCCGATTTGTCTGGATATAACCCTTCAGAGAAATCAGAGTGAGCAGCAGCAACTGTGCTTTGCATAAAGCAAACAAAATTAGATTCACTTTGCCGAATCAAAGCTGGCGAGGGATTCTGGATCTCTCTCACAGGGACAAATTACTTCAAACAACCCCTTTGTACCAACCAAAAAATAAATAAATACAGGTCCATAAACAACTCTTGGAACCCCAAACATGGCAATTAATAATTAAACTTGTCCCTTGGCCTACTTCTCTGTTGTGTTAGAGATCAATTTATAATATTGGTATTCAGCCTCAAGTAGAAAGCAGCTCTGTTTTCCTTTTATTTAAATCTTGGAATTAGTTAAACGTCTATGTTCATTGTCACTTATGGTTGGTGAATAAAAGGAGTGCACAGTTTTTGCAATTATGTGGGAATGATAAAAAGTAACAAATGATTATGCACTTATAATGATCCTTTTAACATTTCCCAACTAGTTAACAAGCAGCTTAACCAGCACAAATGTCAACAAGTTCAACGAAACAGCTGTGCTTTGCACAATAGACTTGTGAAGTAGCTACGAGGCAAGTTCAAAAATCATCTTTCTCCCATGATGCCCAGTATGTCCTTGCCTACCATCTTGTAAATAAAAGGCAGTGGCGTTTTATTGGAGAAGCAAGTTCTTGCTCTCTTCCACCCTACCTTTCTTTTAATTTAGTTCAGTTTAGGTTAGACATACAGTGTGGAAACTGGTCCTTCAGCCCACCGAGTTCACGCCGACCATCGATCACCGATAGTTCTATGTTATCCCACTTTCGCACCTTATACACTAGGGCCAATTTACAGTAGCCAATTAACCTACAAACCTGTACGTCACGAAAACAAGAGCACCCAACGGAAACCCATGTGGTCACAGGGAGAAGGAACGCACTCCATCCAGACTGCACCCATAGTCAAGATTGAACCCGGATGTCTTTCACTGTGAAATAGCAGCTCCAGCACTGTGCTGCCCCTTTTTCCTAACAGAGGCAATGTTTGTGACACTGTGGAAGAGAGTCTGTAACAACATCGACTTGACTGAAACAATGAGCCGCTTGGGCCTGTGTGAAAGTGCAAGCATTAGGCAAAGACGGCAATGTCAAGAAACAGCACAAGACAACGTCAGGTTATAGTTGTTAATGAAACAAATGAATTATCTGTATTTCTAAGCAATTCAAGTAGAATATAGAAACAAGGAACTGCAGATGCTGGTTTACGAAAAAGGCTCAAAGAGCTGAAGTAACTCAGTGGGTCAGGCAACATCTCTGGAGGGCATGTATAGGCAACATTTCAGGTTGGGACACTTCTTCAGAAGTGTCCGATAAACGATCCCGTCCGAAGAAGGGTCCCAGCCGAAAACATCACCCATTCCATGTTGTGTAAGAAAATAACTGCAGATGCTGGTACAAATCGAAGGTATTTATTCACAAAATGCTGGAGTAACTCAGCATGTCAGGCAGCATCTCAGGAGAGAAGGAATGGGTGACGTTTCGGGTCGAGACCCTTCTTCAGACCATTCCATGTTCTTCAGAGAAGCCTCCTGACCCACTGAATTATTCCAGCACTTTGTGTCGTCTTTTAAGTTGAATACATGTAAATTGCAAGGCTGTGGACCATATATAATATAGGCAGTGGGGATGTTCTGCAGAAAGAAATATGACTGGCTAATGCACAATGCTTTGTTTTGAATGGTAAACGTTTTTATAACTACATCTCTATGAATATCTGCACAAGGAAATTTGTTAACACTCAGCTCTTGACTAGTAAGGATGCATCAATTGCTAATTTGATATTTTTTCATTTAAATATTTAGTTATTTTACACTAAACAAGTTGGCAGAGTCATACTTTTGTTTCTCTTATCTGATTAAAGATAAAGGGAAACAAAGATTTGACTATGTGAAGGACAAGAACATATTACTTTACTACCAACAAAGTACTTAGTTTAGTTTAGAGATACAGCGCAGAAACAGGCCCTTTGGCCCACCGAGTCTGCACCAGCCAGCGATCCCCACACATTAACACTATCTTACCTACATACACTAAGGACGATTTAGACTTATATCAAGCCAATTAACCTGCAAACCTGTACATTTTTGGAGTGTGGGAGGAAACCGAAGATCTCAGAAAAATCCCAGGCAGTCACGGGGAGAACGTACAAACTCTGTACATACAGCACCCGTAGTTGGGATCGAACCCAGGTCTCCGGCGCAGCAAGTGCTGTAAGGCAGCAACCATGCCGCCCCTTCTTTCAAACATAGCTGATGCAGTAACATAGAAGGCACTGTAGCCAATTTGTAGGATGTAAATTCTAACAAACAGCAATGGATAAATAAACAGATGATTTATTTTAGAGATATTGGCTGTGAAATAAATGTTAGCTCGGAGTGGGGGAGATTCCTCTTTGAATGGTGTCACAAGATCTATTAAACCCATCACTGAGGGCAGACGAACCACAGCTAAAGGCTTGTCTAAAACATGTCACTTTGGACTTCTCAAAGAGGTGTCTTCCCAATCAAAGTCATCCTTTTCCTTTGGAGAATTCTACAACAAAGAATTTTGCGAAGTAAAAGGTTAGCAGGCAAACTGTAGCAAACCTATGAACATGAATCATTAAAATGGTGTTAAACACTGATACAAAAGCTAATCATAAAGGCTCAATGAATATCAGAGGACTGGATTAAATTTTCAGCACTGTCTGGATCAAATTTAAAGAACGGTGTTCAATTTTGGGCAATGCACTTTAACATAGAACATATCTGCATTGGAAGGGATTGCAGCAATCATTTCCTATGATGTCTAGTTTAGTTTAGTTTAGTTTAGTTAAGAGATATGGCATGGAAACAAGCCCTTTGGCCCACCGAGTCCACGCTGACCAATGATCACCCATACACCAGTTATATCCTGTACACTAGGGACTAAATTTACAGAAGCCAATTAACCTACAAGCCTGCATGCCTTTGGAATGTGGGAGAAAACCCACGAAATCACAGGGAGAACATACAAACTCCATACAGACAACGCTGGTAGTCAGGATCAAACTCAGCTCCTTGGCACTGTAAGGCAGCAACTCTGCCGATGCGCCACTGTGCTGTCCCCATGTCCCAAGTTCAAAGATATAATTCAGAGGAGATGAGATGCTTGGATATCACTTGGAAGTTAAAGCAGGGATTTGATCAAGGATTTCAAAGATATTAAGGGAAACCAGGAGAGTAGATTAAAAAAAAACTTGTTAATTACTAAAAGCTAGGCAAACATTGCCAAAATATTTTAATCAGATCCTCAATAAATAAATTTAAGAAATTGGTTCTTCATGGAAGAGACATCAAAGATTTGAAAATCTCTTCCACAAACTGCACCTGTTCTTTGGTCAGTCGTTGATTTTTAAATTTATACTTAGATATCTTAGATATCTATCCAGGTGCAGTCTCACCAGGGCCCTGTGCAACTGCAGTAGGACCTCCCTGCTTAAATCCTCTCTCTATGAAGGCCAACATGCACCTGGGAAATATCGACAAGGATATGTGAAGTTATGGACATAGAGCATGCACAATGAATGCTGTAATAGGCTGCTGGGGTGAATAGTCTACATCTTTTCTCTTATTGTCAGCACTAAACTTGGAGGTACTCCCTTGGTATGTAAGTAAGTATGTATGTATGGATGTATGTATGTAGGCTTGTATGTATTTAAGAATTTGTAAATTGCATTATTCAATTTTATTTCAACATGAAGTATAAAGAAAATATGTTGGAAATAGTCAGGCAGCCTGGCAGTATCCATGTAAAGAGAGACAGACATGCTTTCAGCTCGAAGAACCTTTGTCAGAATTGGGAAGATAGAGATAATAAATTACAAAGAAAGTGGAGGAGGAAATGGATGGAACAAAGGGGATATCTTTGAGGCCAGGCTGTCATGGGAATAAATAGAAACATAGAAAACATGAGGAACATTTTTCCTGCATCTAGCCTGTCCAATCCCTTAAGAATTTTATGTTTCTATAAGATCCCCTCTCATCCTTCTAAATTCCAGTGAATATAGGCCCAGTCGATCCATTCTTTCATCATATGTCAGTCCCGCCATCCCGGGGATTAACCTGGTGAACCTATGTTGCATTCCCTCAATAGCAAGAATGTCCTTCAAACTAGGCGACCAAAACTGCACCCAATACTCCAGGTGCAGTCTCACCAGGGCCTTGTGCAACTGCAGTAGGACCTCCTTGCTTAAATCCTCTCTCTATGAAGGCCAACATGCCATTAGCTTTCTTCTCTGCCTGCTGTACCTGCATGCTTTCTTTAAGTGACTGATGTACAAGGACACCCAGGTCTCATTGTACCTCTCCTTTTCCTAATCTGACACCATTCAGATAATAATCTGCCTTCTTGTTTTTGCCACCAAAGTGAATAACCTCACAATCATCCACATTATACTGCATCTGCCAGGCATCTGCCCACTCACCTAACCTATCCAAGTCACCCTGCAGCCTCATAGCATGCTCCTCGCAGCTCACACTGCCACCCAGCTTTGTGAGATCCGCGAACTTCGAGATGTTACATTTAATTCCTGCGTCTAAATCATTAATATATATTTTAAACAACTGGGGTCAAAGCACTGAGCCTTGCGGCACCCCACCAGTCACTGCCTGCCATTCTGAAAAGGACCCATTAATTTCTACTCTTTGCTTCCTGTCTGCCAACCAATTCTCTATCAATGTCAATGCCCCTCCCCCAATACCATTTTGCACACTAATCTCTTGTGTGGGACCTTGTCAAAGGCTTTTAGAAAGTCCAGATACACCACATCCATTGGCTCTCCCTTATCCATTATACTTGTTACATTCTCAAAAATTTCCAGAACATCAGTCAAACATGATTTCCCCTTCATATATCCATGCTGACTCTGACCGATCCTGTCACCGCTTTCCAAATGCGCTGCTATTACATCTTTAATAACCGAGTCAAGCATTTTCCCCACTAATGATGCCAGGCTAACTGGTCTATAATTCCCTGTTTTCTCTTTCCCTCCTTTCTTAAAAAGTGGGGTTACATTAGCTACCCTCCAGTCCACAGGAACTGATCCAGAGTCTATAGAACATTGGAAAATGATCACCAATGCATCCGCAATTTCTAGAGCCACCTCCTTGAGCCACCTCTGGGATGCAGACCATCAGGCCCTGGGGATTTATCTGCCTTCAGTCCCAAAAGTTTACCCAACACCATTTCCTGACTAATGTGAATTTCCTTCAGTTCCTCCCTCATGGTAGATCCTCGCTACCCTAGTATTTCTGGGAGAATGTTTGCAGCTTCCTTAGTGAAGACAGAACCAAAATACTCATTTAACTGTTCTGCCATTTCCTTGTTTCCCATTATAAATTCACCAGATTCTGACCGTAAGGGACCTACATTTGTTTTCACTAATCTTTTCCTCTTCACATATCTAATGAAGCTTTTACAATCAGTTTTTATATTCCCTGCAAGCTTTCTTTCATGCTCTATTTTCCCTTTCTTAATTAACCCCTTAGTCCTCCTCTGTTGAATTCTAAATTTCTCCCAGTCCTCCGGTTTGCTGCTTCCTCTGGCCAATTTATATGCCTCTTCTTTGGATTTAACAATGTCCCTAATTTCCCTCGTTAAACACCATTGAGCCGCTTTTCCCGTTTTATTTTTACGCCAGACATGGATGAACAATTGTTGTAATTCATACATGTGATCTTTAAATGTTTGCCATTGCATCCACACCGTCAACCCTTACACAAAAGTATCATTTGCCAGCTTATCCAAGCCAATTCCCATCTTATACCATATTCATTGTAGAAGTCATCCGGTTAAAGGGTAAAGGAGAAAATAAAGGAACGAGAGGCCGTAAACACAAATCGTTTTCCATTTCTACCCCACACCAAAGTGATCTGAGGTTTTCCCAGTGCTTCCTTGAACCAATTCCTTTACACCAATAGACTCATTTGCATGATTGAACTCGTTCACACATTGAACTATTTTTTCAAGCCCATTCGTTTTCCAGATCACTGTTATGGCTATGAGAACTAACATAGTCCCAGGCTGTCATTTGATGGGAAATGTAGAACAGACTTTGTTTCTGCACAGGCCCCTCCCTAAACTCTTTTTCCATAATGTCAAAAGAATCTATCGCTGTCACTAAGATCCTACACGGTGGCGCAGCGGTAGAGTTGCTGCCTTACAGCGAATACAGCGTCGGAGACTCAGGTTCGATCCTGACTACAGGCGCCGTCTGTACGGAGTTTGTACGTTCTCCCCATGACCTGCGTGGGTTTTCTCCGAGATCTTCGGTTTCCTCCCACACGCCAAAGATGTACAGGTATGTAGGTTAATTGGCTGGGCAAATGTTAAAAAAAAAAAAAATTGTCCCTAGTGGGTGTAGGATAGTGTTAGTGTGCGGGGATCGCTGGGCCGAAGGGCCTGTTTCGGCGCTGTATCTCTAAATCTAAATCTACACTCATCCCTGGAACATCTGGATAAGAGAGACACCTAGAAGCATCAAACTTCTATTCATAGACTACAGCTTTGCTTTAAATACCATTATCCCATCCGCACCTATCATCAAACCCCTAGAACTTGGTGTCAGCACTCATCTCTGCACCTGGATCCTCGACCTCCTGATCAACAGACCACAATCAGTGAGGATAGGGTACAAATCATCCTCAACGATAATCCTCTCAAAACTGGTGCTCCACAAGGATGCGTTCTCAGCCGACTTCTTTACTCCTTGTACACCCACAACTGTGCAGCCATGTACAAATCTAATTCAATTTTCATATTCACAGATGACACCACCATTATGAGCCGAATAGAAAATAATGATGAGGCGGAGTAGAGGAAAGAGATTGAGAACCTCATGTCCTGTTGTTAAGACAACAATCATCAGACCTTCAAAATAAAGATCATATAAAATTCAATATATTATAGTTGTTAGGTATATGTTCTCCATAATCTAACCAGCTTAAAGTCTTAGTGATTAATAAAAAGTGATTAATACAAAGTGCACTACAAATTCAATTAGAACGCTGTTGTTACCCCAAAATCTATCGAAATAAAGGTCTTCCTCTACTTTTATATTCATTTGCAACCAGTGTGTTGTCCAAATTTTGATTAGCCATGTCACAAAATACTTATCATATATGGAAAAACCTTGACAGAAAATAAGAAAGGTAGATGGATTTTATTAACTTTAGAATTTGCACGGGGATATTTAAGTCTAAAAAAGTGTTCAGTTCATATAATTCTTCAATATGCTAGTTCATGATTCCAATATAAACATTCAGTTTTACGTGTTTAAAATGTATAATCATGTTCTTTAATGAAGTACCAGAGGGGTGGTGATGGTAATGTAGGAAGTGTTATGTACAGGGAGTCAAGGGATATGGGGAGAAGGCAGGAATGGGGTACTGATTGTGGATGATCAGCCATGATCACAGTGAATGGCAGTGCTGGCGAGTAGGGCCGAATGGCCTACTCCTGCATCTATTTTCTATTGTCTATATTGATTCACAAGAAGCATTTGATAAAAGTACCATATCACAGATTTATTTAAAAATAGAAACTCTTGAAATTAAAATGTCCGTGGTATATTAGATGCACTGTTACTAAGGGACATGAGGCAGAGAATGGTCGTGGAGAGGTTTTTCCCAAATGCACAGTTTGGTCCCCAGGGTTCAGGATTAGGACCTTTGTCTTCTTAGTGTTAGAGACCTCTGCTGCATGATTGCAACATTTAAGCACCAGGTAAATAGTGTTTAGCACAGTAGCAGATGTGAGGTTGATATGGACAGAAATGGGAAATGGTCAGACGTAATAATATGGGTAAATGTATGTGCTGCTCCAAGTGTCTTAGTGTCTTTCAGGTTTTCCTCACATGTGGTGCAAAACACAGCACACAGTTCTGCAGTTGTTGGAGAATTAGTGCTTTGTAAAGACACAACATGACCTTGTAGCTTTTGCAATCTATTTATAAAAGACATGAAGACGTGTGCCTTTTTTAAACAGTCCCTTGCCCTGCCTGTAGAAACAAGGAACTGCGGATGCTAGTTTGCAACCAAAAGGACACAAAGTGTTGGAGTAACTCCGCGGGTCAGGCAGCATCTCTGGAGAACATGGTTAGGTGACGTTTTGGTTCGATACCCTTCTTGGAGTTAAAGGGAAAGAGAGTAAAGGGATAGTTGATGACCCCAGAATTAACGGGAAAGAAAGCTCACAAAGGGATAGGAGAGTATGTGCCAAGTGTAATAGGGATCGATGTGAAGGGTGAGATGAGTAAGGAATTAAAAGTATTGTATATGAATGCGTGAAGTATAAGAAGTAAAGTAGATGAGCTTGAGGCTCAGTTAGAGGTTGGTAGATATGACATTGTGGGGATTATGGAGACGTGGCTGCAGGAGGATCGGGCCTGGGAACTTAATATACAGGGTTATACATCCTATAGAAAGGACAGACAGGTGGGCAATGGCAGTGGGGTAGCTCTGCTGGTGAGGGATGAAATTCAGTCCCTTGTGAGGGGTGACATAGGGACTGACGAGGTAGAGTCATTGTGGATTGAGTTGAGGAATTGTAAAGGCAAGAAGACACTAATTGGTGTTATCTACAGACCCCCAAATAGTAGCCCGGATGTAGGGTCTAAGATGCAGCAGGAGTTAAAACTGGCATGTAAGAAAGGTAATGCCACTGTGGTGATGGGGGATTTCAATATGCAGGTAGACTGGGAAAATCAGGTTGGTTCTGGACCCCAAGAAAGAGAGTTTGTGGAGTGCCTCCGAGATGGATTCTTAGAGCAGCTTGTAATGGAGCCTACCAGAGAAAAGGCAATTCTGGATTTAGTGTTGTCCAATGGACCAGATTTGATAAAGAGAACTCGAGGTAAAGGAACCACTTGAAGGTAGTGATCATAATATGATTCGTTTTAATCTGTAATTTGAGCAGGAGAAGGTTAAATCGGAAGTGTCAGTGTTGCAGTTGAACAAAGGGGACTATGAAGGCATGAGAGAGGAGCTGGCCAAGGTAGACTGGAAAGGGATCCTAGCAGGATTGACGGTGGAACAGCAATGGCAGGAATTTCTGAGCATAATCCAGAAGACGCAGGATCATTTCATTCCAAAAAGGAAGAAAGATTCTAAGGGGAGTAGGAGGCGACTGTGGAAGTTAGGGATGGAATAAATAACAAGGGAAGTTAGGGATGGAATAAAACTAAAAGAAAAGATGTATAACACAGCAAAGAGTAGCCGGAAGCCAGAGGATTGGGAAACTTTCATGGGACAACAGAAGGTAACAAAACGGGAAATACGGGCTAAAAAGATGAAGTACGAGGGGAAGCTGGCCAAGAATATAAAGAAGGACAGTAAAAGTTGCTTTAGATATGTTAAGAGAAAAAGAGTAGCAAAGTCAAATGTGGGTCCCTTGAAGGCAGACACGGTTGAAATTATTATGGGTAACAAGGAAATGGCAGAAGAGTTGAACAGGTACTTCAGATTTGTCTTCACTAACGAAGACACAAACAATCTCCCAGATGTACTGGAGGACAGGATCTAGGGCAGTAGAGGAACTGAAAGCAATTTCATTAGGCGAGAAATAGTATTGGGTAGACAAATGGGACTGAAGGATAATAAATCCCCATGGCCTGATGGTCTGCATCTCAGGGTCCTCAGGGAGGTGGCTCTAGATATAGTGGATGCAAATAGTTGGCACAAATCCAAGATGGCGCCTCCCTGTGCGGCAGCCTTTGCAGCAGCCCCTGCTCACTGGTGAGCGTTTTTCTCTTTCTTAGTAGTTAGTTAAGTTATTTCAATCACTATTCTTGTGTATTAGTTTTGTGTATGGAGACCCAAGCCACCGTTTTTGTACTATTTCGTTCACCTACCATGTCCGGAGATCCCGCGCACAGCCAGGACCCTATTATTCACACGAGGAAGCAGCTGTTAGCGCTCCGTAACTCATCGGTGCTGCCTCAGGAGAGACCCAACGTCCCCCGTGAGCTGAGGAGGAGGAGAAGAGGGTGCCCTGCTGGAATCTAGCGTCGAGTCGGAGGAGACGCTACAGACCAGTGCTCCCGTCCATCGTTATGGGAAATGTAAGATCTCTCCCCAACAAGATGGACGAGTTGGCGCCATTGACCCGGTACCAGAGGGATTATCGGGAGTGCAGCATCATACTGCTTACAGAGACCTGGCTGAACACGTTAACTCCAGACACGAACGCCTCACTGGACGGTTTTCACATGAGGCGGGTGGACAGAACAGTGGAGAGCGGTAAGAGAAAAGGAGGAGGGCTGGCTGTGTTTGTAAATGATAGATGGTGTAACCCTCGGCACATCACTGTTAAAGAGCAGCTCTGCTGTAGGGACATCGAGCTGTTAGCATGAGGCCTTACTATCTATCAAGGGAATTCTCACATGTTGTTGTGATAGCAACATATATTCCCCCCCTCTGCTAATGGCGACAGGGCCTGTGATGTACTGCACTGAGCTGTGAGCAGGTTGCAAACACAGCACCCACATGCGCTCTTTCTAATCTCCGGGGACTTCAACCACCCACCCCCATCATCCACTCTGCCCACGTTCACCCAGTACGTCACCTGCTGCACCAGAGACAACAAAATACTGGACTTATTTTATGCCAACTCCAAGGAGGCATAAAATCTCCCCCTCCCCCCCCCCCCCCGGGGGAGATCTGACCACAACATGATCCATCTCCAGCCTGTGTACAAACCTCTCGTGCACAGGCAACCAGCAGTGACCCACACAGTTAGAGGATGGTCCGAGAAGAAGGAGGAGGCTCTGAGAGACTGTTTCGAAACTACTGTGTGGGAGGAACTCTGTGATCCCCATGGGGAAGACATTGACGGTCTAACCCAGTGCATCACGGACTATATTAACTTCTGTGTGGAGAACACTGTACCCACCAGGACTGTATGGTGTTTCTCCAGCAACAAACCCTGGGTCAACCCTGACATAAAGGATCTCCTTAAGGAGAAAAAGAGGACCTTTAATTCGGGAAATAAGGCAGAGCTGAAGGCTGTGCAAAAGGAGCTGAGGAGGAATATCAGAGAGGGGAAGAACAGCTACAGGAAGAAGATGGAGGACCAGCTGCAGAGGAACAACATCAGTGGGGTCTGGAGAGCCCTCAAAACAATCTCTGGGAACAAGGAACATACAAGGAGTGGGGGTGGGGAGGAAGGGGGGCAGTGGGGGTCAGGGGGGAGTGGGGGTGGGGAAGAGGAAAGGGTGGGGAAGAGTGGGGGGGAGAGAGTGTGGGTGGGGGGAAGGGGGAATAGTGGGGGAAGGTGGGGGTGGGGAGGAGGGAATAGTGGGGGAAGGTGGGGGTGGGGAGGAGGGAAGATTGGTGTGGGGGGAGAGTGGGGTGCGGGCCGGGAAAGTGGGGGTGGGGGGGAGGTAGGTGGGGGTGTGGGGGGGAGGGGGTAATAGGGGTGGGGAGGGAGGAAGGGGGTGGAGGCAGGGGCTGGGGGAGTGGAGGTGGGGGCAGGGGTGGTGCAAGTGGGGGTGGGGTAGGGGATGGAGTGGGTCAGTGGGAGGAGGAGGGGGGGATAAGGGGGATTGAGTGGGGGGGTTGAGGGTGCTACACCAATACAGGAGAGGCTTTGAGTCCAGGGCTCTCTCACTCACACTCTCCCCCCTTCCCTGCCCTCCCTCTATGAGGAATGGGCCCAACAGTCCAACAGGATAGTGTTAATGTGCGGGGATCGCTGGGCGGCGCGGACTTGGGGGGCCGAAAAGGCCTGTTTCCGCGCTGTATATATATGATATGATATGATATAATAAAGGGGAGGCCATTTAAAACTGAGGTGAGAAAAAACGTTTTCACCCAGAGAGTTGTGAATTTGTGGAATTCTCTGCCACAGAGGGCAGTGGAAGCCAAATCACTGGATGGATTTAAGAGAGAGTTAGATAGAGCTCTAGGGGCTAGTGGAATCAAGGGATATGGGGAGAAGGCAGGCACGGATTATTGATTGGGGGCGATCAGCCATGATCACAATGAATGGCAGTGCTGGCTCGGTGCCGAATGGCCTCCTCCAGCACTTATTTTCGATGTTTCTATGTTTCTATGTTGAGACTGATAGGTGAAGTTTTGGGCCACCTATCCATGTTCTCCAGAGATGCTGCCTGTCCCGCTGAGTTACACCAACACTTTGCACCCTGTCTCGCCCTTTCTTGCTGCTGGCATAATTTTGAAAGAATTTCTGGATTTTGGAGAAGGTACAGAGAGGATTAATTGGAACAATAGCGTGGAGCAGTGTCCTTGGGTAAATGCAGAGACTGGAAAGTTGTAAAAGTTAAAGGCTGGTGGAAGTAGTTAAAACCATGAAAGGTTGCACTGCAAGGTGAAACTGCTTCCTCTGTTGTGCAGAAGTCACTGATTTAAAATAATTGGCAAGAGATCTAGAAACGATTCGAGAACATTTTTTAAATGAGAGACTATTATGGTCTGGAATGCTTTCTTCCAAGTGTGGTCAAAGTAATTTCCAGTACCACTTTTGAATGTCAAATTTAGAAGTACTTGACAAATATTATTTAATCAGGCGTTCCAAAGTCCTATCTGAAGTTCAATGGGCAAAAAGTCTGAGTTCGCAGAAAGATTCACAGAAATTAAAAGGGAAAGTTGAGTTTCTAATTAAGCTAATTTGCATGTCTAATTTGGATCAAATTAGCATAATTAAAGTTATCTCAAATAGCATAATGATTATACTTCCAAAGTTTGATAACACCAAATATTGTAAAATGCTTTATTATTTGGAAAATTATCTGCTGTAATCTTCGAATTTGAATATGTAAAATAAATTTGATTTACGTAAGTGCTATATTAAAAGCACAATAATACTGTGCTTCAAAATTATTGACCAAGAGAATAATAACTATTTGTGCAAACAGTCAGAATGAAATTTAATAGAGAATGTCAAAGGGATCAGTATGGCAAGAAAGGAATTGTAACGGAGGGAGAGGTTAATGACAGCCATAGAAAGTATGTAATATTTCATTATAATTTTTTTTTAAATCACCTATCCTCAGTCTGAAGAAGGGTCTCGACCCGAAACGTCACCCATTCCTTCTCTCCCGAGATGCTGCCTGACCTGCTGAGTTACTCCAGCATTTTGTGAATAAACACCTTCGATTTGTACCAGCATCTGCAGTTATTTTCTTATAATGATATCAATTGTCATGGCTGTCATACCATTCCTTGTATGTCATAAAAAAATGGTGCTTAACTCCTAGATATTTTTTGCATCTGAAAATTAGAAATGTCGGTCAACGGACACGGATGACATCTGACGCGACTGTTTTGGGTCAGTGGACTGGTCAGGAGACAATATCCAGGGATTGATTATTGAATATTCAGAACCGCGAGGTGCATTCGTTCACAGGTCAAGGCACTCAAGTCATATGACCCCGAACGGTACAAGAAGGCCCGCTATGATCTCCGCAAAGCCATCAAGGATGCCAAGAGACAGTACTGGGCCAAAGTAGAGTCCCAGTATAATCACTCGGACACACGGAGAATGTGGCATGGTCTGAATAAGATAACTGGCTGCAAAGCAAGGTCAGGCAACATCATGCTGATAGTGCGACACTACCTGATGAACTGAATGCTTTCTATGCTCGCTTCGAGCAGAAGGCCTGCAGGGCGGTCACACCTGACCCTTCAAACTCCAATGTGTCTCTCCCCAGGGTGACTGAAGCAGAGGTTAGATCGGCCTTCCCGAGGGTAAACCCGCAAAAACCCTGGCCGTGTCCTTAGTAGCTGCACAGACCAGCTAGCGGAAGTATTCGCGGATATCTTTAATCTCTCCCTACTACGTTCTGAAGTACCCACCTGCTTCAAGAAGACCACTATCATCCCAGTGCCTGCAGAAAAGCAAGACCTCATGCCTAAATGACTACCATCCAGTGGCCTCATCCACCATCATGAAATGTTTTGAGAGGCTAGTTAAGGAACGCATTAAATCCAATCTACCCAGCAGCCTTGACCCACTGCAGTTCACCTACCGCCACAACAGGTCCACGGACGATGCCATTATCCTAGCCCTACACTCACTCATCCCTAGAACACCTGGAGAAGAGAGACACTTACGCTAGACTCCTCTTCAAAGACGTCAGCTTTGCCTTTAATACCATTATACCGTCCAAAATTATCACCAAAATCGCAGGACGTAGGGTCAGCATTCATCTCTGAAATCTGGATCCTCGACTTACTGACCAACAGACCCCAATCAGTGAAGACAGAGGACAAATCATCCTCCATGATAATCCTCAACACTGGTGCTCTAAAGGATCCATTCTCTGCTCCCTTCTTAATTCCTTGTATACCCACGACTGCGCAGCCATTTACAAATGTAATTCAATTTTCAAATTTGCAGACAACATCACCTTTGTGGGCCGGATATGATGAGATGGAGTACAGGAAGGAGATTGAGAACCTCATGTCCTGGTGTCGAGACAACAACCTTTCTCTCAATGTCAGCAAGACAAAGGAAATAGTGATCGACTTCAGGAAGCAAAACGGTACACATACCGCACTTTATCCCTCGATTTTCACTTTATCCCTCAATTTTTGCATTTGGGAGATCTTTTACTTGTTATCATATGCTTCTAACCAGCAAGAATACTTCCTATCCATCAACTGATAGATAAGTCTTGTCAGATCAGTCTGAAAAATTACCCAGCAATAAATAGGAACACAAACACCTTCATTTGAAGTGTGTCCACCGTCTGCTTGTCTATTCAGTTCATTTGCCAGGGACTATATTTCTCATTAAACACGTCTAATGATTAAGTACCATTCCATCATATAACATCTTTTTCATTGTTCTTGGCAGTTAAAAGGAAGAAGACTACTTACTGACTGCAATCAATTGGAAAAAAGTCAAAAATTCTATTTAGAGTTTGTGGCACTCAGACATCTGCTCCAACATAAATTGCTGCATTCTTCATTTTTATTTAATTCTTCATTTTTAATATAATCGCAATAGTTTATTTCAAAGAAGTATGCATGTGACTCAAAGAATATTGCCAATTTCCCAGAAATGTACTTGAAACGTGCAGCCAGCTACTCAGTCAACAATGAGCATGGAAATCCTCTAAAAATGCTGTTGATATATGTATTGATATTGGTTTTAATATTGTCGTGTGTACTGAGATACAGTGAAAAACTGTTATTCAAGTTCCATATTTATTTGATTTTCTTAGGAATGGAACTGAAAACTATTGATACTACCTCCTAAATGTAGCAACCAGTCAAAGATAATGGCACTTGATCTCTGTGTCCCTAGTGAACTATCTGAACCACTATCTGCCTGGAAATAAATTGGATATTTTGTCAGCATTATGCACTTAAAAATCTTTTTATGGTGTGGAATAAAATGTGAAGAAAATCACTTTGAGGTCACTCCCTTTCTCTCTAAAAATAAATGTGATTTCTTTGTCTGGGTACAATACAATCCCTGCAATTTTCAGGGGAAAAAAGATCAAGTTGTACTACATACAACCTCTGTTGACAACTCTCAGGATGACTGAATTCTCACTCTGCAAATCTGGACGAGGGTGCTGGTGAGCTAGGTCCCTTAGATAAGCTTTGATTCTTCTGCATCCCCCCCCCATCCCACTTCACTCTGTACATTTTCATAGCTCTATTTTCCCTCTCCCTGATTCTCAGTCTGACGATGGGTCTCGAAATGTCACATATTCCTTTTCTCCAGAGATGCTGCTGACCTGCTGAGATACTCCAGCATTTTGTGTCTACCTTCGGTGTAAACCAGCATCTGTAGTTCCCTCCTACACACACTGTCTATCCAACATTTGCTAATATTGGAACCATACATGATACTTTTATGCTCCAAATCTTTGATATATATCATATAGTCCCTCCATCACATATCCCTGCACATTTTCCTCAGTCCTGACAAACAATTGCTCACCATGACATCTTTTTTATGTCCTTCAGCTGATTTGATATCCCCCTAGTGGGTGTAGGATAGTGTTAATGTGCGGGGATCACTGGGCGGCACGGACTTGGTGGGCCGAAAAGGCCTGTTTCCGGCTGTATATATATGATATGATGATGATATGATAAGTGTCAATTCTGCAAGGAAATCTTTAAAGTGCAAGTTATCAAACATCTCCTGAATGTCCATTCACAGAGCATGAACCAAATTTCCATCAACTACATTAAAATTCTTAATAATTATTTAGGCTCAACTTGTCTTTAAAATATCACTGTTGGCTTTCCTTTATTAATCCATGATTGTCCAAGTGAAAAATAATTGTCTCAGCTTATTGCTTCGAGCAACTTCCTGACCCAAGATTGCCTGGTAATTGCTGGATTTATCCTTCGTTTACTTATTTTTTGAACAAGCGTGTAATATTTGCAGTTCTCCAGTCCTCCCTGTATCTTAGGAGGATTGGAATATCATGGCCAGTACCCCAGCAATTACTTCCCTCAGCAACCTTGCATTAATCCCATTTATACTTGGTGGCTTATCTATTTTAAACAGAGACAGCCTTCCTAATGCCTCCTATATATCAATATTTCTCCTAATCATCTTTATAGAACTAATACTGAAATGGCTCCTTTAACTCTTTTACGGACAATATTATATCACAAGGAGTGTGTGGGAAGTGGGAGATCTGAAATGGAACTTTTAAAATTGGTATTGTACCAAGGAAGGCAGTACTTATTCAGGGCAAATGCAGCAAAGAAATAAACCATTGTCCATTTTTGGTTGATTTAAAGATTCGGGCAGGAAGGCAAATCTTTCTTTGTGACCTCAAATCACAAGAAAAAGAGTTGCCTTCGCACTAAAGTTGAACATTGTCCCATTTAAAATCAACCAAAGCACCAACTGAGCCCTTGCAAAAGTAGTTACTTGAACATAGATAGCTTGCCTTCACATATATTGTAGAAATCAGTTTTTAGTGACGATTAGAAATTTTATAGTGGTATTTTGTGATCTCAGAAGAAATAGATCTGTGCATTTTTAGGCCCTTGACATTTCAGTTTCATTCAGCTCCAACTACCATCTATTGCAACTTTTAACATCTGAACAAAAATAACATGGTTTTTAAAGGAAATTATTATTTAAAAATATTCCACAGTCAAGATAATCCAATTAAGAATGGTTTTGTCATTTAGTTGTCAAAATGAGGAAGAAAGGCATGAATAGAGATGAGGAAAACAAAGAAATAAATTGTCTCACAAACACAGACTCACTTTGATTTCACTTTTTTTGATTAGTGAAGGTGTCAGGGGTTATGGGGAGAAGGCACGAGAATGGGGTTAGGAGGGAGAGATAGATCAACCATGATTGAATGGTGGAATAGACTCCATGGGCCAAATAGACAATAGACAATAGGTGCAGGAGGAGGCCATTCGGCCCTTCGAGCCAGCACCGCCATTCAATGTGATCATGGCTGATCATTCTCAATCAGTACCCCGTTCCTGCCTTCTCCCCATACCCCCTAACTCCGCTATCCTTAAGAGCTCTATCTAGCTCTCTCTTGAATGCATTCAGAGAATTGGCCTCCACTGCCTTCTGAGGCAGAGAATTCCACAGATTCACAACTCTCTGACTGAAAAAGTTTTTCCACATCTCCGTTCTAAATGGCCTACCCCTTATTCTTAAACTGTGACCTCTTGTTCTGGACTCCCCCAACATTGGGAACATGTTTCCTGCCTCTAACGTGTCCAACCCCTTAATAATCTTATACGTTTCGATAAGATCTCCTCTCATCCTTCTTAATTCCAGTGTATACAAGTCTAGTCGCTCCAGTCTCCAGAACAAGGGGCCACAGTTTAAGAAAAAGGGGTAGGCCATTTAGAACTGAGATGAGGAAAAAAGAATTCAGTCAGAGAGTTGTGAATCTGTGGAATTCTCTGCCTCAGAAGGCAGTGGAGGCCAATTCTCTGAATGCATTCAAGAGAGAGCTGGATAGAGCTCTTAAGGATAGCGGAGTTAGGGGGTATGGGGAGAAGGCAGGAACGTGGTACTGATTGAGAATGATCAGCCATGAACACATTGAATGGCGGTGCTGGATCGAAGGGCCGAATGGCCTCCTCTTGCACCTATTGTCTATTGTCTTTCAACATACGACAGTCCCGCCATTCCTGGAATTAACCTAGTAAACCTACGCTGCACGCCCGCAATAACAAGAATATCCTTCCTCAAATTTGGAGACCAAAACTGCACACAGTACTCCAGGTGCGGACTCACTAGGGCCCTGTACAACTGCAGAAGGACCTCTTTGCTCCTATACTCAACTCCTCTTGGTATGAAGGCCAACATTCCATTGGCTTTCTTCATTGCCTGCTGTACCTGCATGCTTCCTTTCAATGGCCTAATTCTACTCCAATCACATGACCTTATGACCACTTTCACAGTTTATTACCCACAATCTTAATCTGCATTGCTTTATTCTTATAATACAAAAAAGTACAGCATTGCAGTCATTTTACTGATGGTATGGTCACATTTGCAGGAGTAATTTTGAGGCCTTCATTAAGTCATGTGTGTATGGAAATATCTGTATCTTTCTAACATGAATCGACCAAATTAGATTAATAAGTGACATGATAAGATATCATGCTGACCTATGAATTACCACGTGACAGTATTTGTTACGGAATTCCCTTCCATAGATTAAAATATCATTTTCATACGATCCGTGTAAAATCACTTAAAGGTTACCTTAACTTATTTGAAGTCCTCAGAATTAAAGGGTGCTCTATTAGAAAGGAGGCGAGGAGGAACCTCTTTCGTCAGAGGGTAGCTAAGCTGTGGAGCTCATTGCCACATAGGGCAGTGGAGGCCAAGTCAGAGGACATTTTTAAGGCTGTGATAGACAAATTCTTGATTAGAATGGGTGTCAAGGGCTATGGGGAGAAGGCAGGAGAATGGGATTAGGAGGCAGAGATCAGCCATGACTCGATGGACTAAATGGCCTAATTCTAATCCTATAATTTGTGAACTTGTGAAACGACTTTATCATGATTGCCCTCCAAAACATTTTGACAACATCATTCACTTTTATTCTAAAATTGTTTTGGTCAGCAAGCTATTACCGTAAGATCATCCTTCACACTTTCCCAAGACTGTGATCCATCTTGGCATGACAGATATACTGTACAGTTTATAAGTACTACTCTGACCCTGTTCAGAACACCAGTAGGATTGTTTAGTGGGATAGTGATGAATACTTGAATAGTGACACATTAAAGCTGTGTTTGCATGGTGTAACTTGCGATAGATGCAATTTTTATTAAATTGTGCAGTTATTTCCAGGGAACAAGTGGAGCAAAGAAAGTAAAATTACAAACACTCAGCTTAAAAATAGCTGTAAAGATACAGCTACACATGCGGAAAAATAATTCTTCCGTAACGAGAACACTTGGTTCCAACTTATACAATGAGTGGTGGGCTCTTCATTGTCTAGTAGGAGAGTCTAGGACCAGAGGCCAGAGCCTCAGAATAAAGGACGTACCATTAGATGGGAGATGAGGAGGAATTTCTTTAGTTAGAGGGTGGTGAATCTGAGGAATTCATTCCCACAGACAGCTGTGGCTACGTCAATGGATATTTTAAAGGTGGAGATTGACAGATTCTTGATTAGTAAGGGCGTCAAGGGTTATGGGGTGTAGGCAGGAAAATGGGGTTGAGAAGGAAAGATAGATCAGCCACGATTGAATGGCAGAGTAGACCTGGTGGTCCGAATGGCCTAATCCTACTCCGAGAACTTATGAAGTTATAACCAACATTTTCAATAACACTGATGAACTTAAAAGAGTCTTGCACATTTGCACAGGAGCTGATTAAACTTCAAGCAAACCATTAGTCATTTCACAGGCTAAAACATTCGAATTGCTATTTACTGTACTGAACAAGAATTTACAAGAAGGCTTTCAGCACATTGCCCTTCATCAGTCAGAGTATTGAGCAGAGAAGTTGGGAGGCAATGTTACAGTTGTACAAGACATTGGTGAGGCCACATTAAGTGGATTGTGTTCAGTTTTGGTCACCCTGTTATAGGAAAGATGTTATGAAGCTGAAAAGGGTGCAGAGAAGGATGTTCAGATTGTGGTCTGAAAGTCAGGGCAAATAACAGACAATTTTTTTTTTTTTAAATTGGAAAAACTCAACAGGTCAGATAATATTTGTGGAAAGAGAAACAGTGAGCATTTTGAATCTGTAGCCCTTTTGTCATTATGGAGGATTGCAGAACTAAAACACAGACAATTTCATTTTCCAAGGATGCTGCCTGACCTGCTAACTTTTTCCAGCAATTTCTGTTTCAGGTTATCAGAATCTGCACTTTTTTTGATTTTCTATGAAATTAAAGGGGAGAAAGTGAATCTGGCTTTCCAATAACGTGCAAAATTACCCTTTAGGCGTTAATTATTAACAGTTTTGGAATCACCGTGCTGCAAATTCATGCTCAGGAAATAATTAAGATTGTTCAAATCAATCCTTTCAACTTGCAGATAAAAGAGTCTTTTGGCCTCTCAGACTGATGTGGATTCATGCCCACTCCTGGAGGTGGAATGAGCACAGTTAATCTACTAAAACAAAGCACGCCCCAAGTGAACTATTGTTCCGAATTAGAAAGTGAGATTGAATTAAGACTGGAATAGTAAGAGAAAAATCATTGTTCCACTAATTCTAAGAACGGCACTAAAGGAGATTTCCAGTGACAATGCTTTCTTTTTAGAAGTGCACAGTGCAGCTAATTGTAACCTTGATTTATACTATAAATGTAAATACAATATAGCTCTCATTGTCTAATATGTCTTACCCTGGACACATGCTAATTGTTAATTATTAGGGACTAACTAACTCACTGAAGCGAGCCGGCTGATTGACATCAGGATGTATGTGTACAGGCTGGTGCCTCAAATGCAGTCATTTACTACACAAATCAGTCTGCTGATAGAGTGTCTTTAAATTAAGTTACAACCATGCAGTTATTGGACAGGGAGTAATTGATAAAACCATTAGTAACACTTGTAGAGATAAAAGCCAGCAAAATCATGCAGCCATAATTATTCCTAATGGATACATGCAGTAAATTGTGGCAGAAAAAAAATCTTGCATTATCTTTCAATCAATTCTGACAGGACTGAAAGATTATCACTGACTTAACTGTTCAGAGATCGAAAGAAAAATGACCATTTTGGATTTCTGTCTCATTTGTTCGTTTATTCTGTTGAACCAGTGATTTGATCTTTTTTTACGTGAATCTGAATGTTACTCTTCACTGCAATGTTTGCTTGTTTTATTTTAAACAGGCAGATATTTAAAGGGCCACTATCCTTGTACAAAATGTGCCATGCAAACTTTTATTTACTTGCTTTGCAAAAGCGTAAGTGACATAATTCCCATTAACCTGTCTCTCTGAATCACTTACAAAAGAGACATTGTAATATAAATTGTTAACTGATCTTTTGGCTCTGCTCTCTCTGCAAACAAAAGGATTACTTGTCAAAAAGATTTCCCTAAATGCAAGTCTGTTAAACCTCAAAAACTAATGAAATAGGATCAGATCTTCCTTGCAATCTTTTCTATTGTGTTTATGTTCAATTATCTCATGAGAGACAGATATTTCTCAATTTACATATTACAGGACATCAGATCAAATTTCTGGGCATGTTTAGTGATCATCAATATCAAATGGAATGAGAAGAAAGTACACATCCGCTCTTACAATATTCCTGAGTTTAGGACAGTTTAAGATGGATTGAGCGAAGTAATGAAACTGGCCCCTAACCGTGGAACAGCAATATGTATATTTTTTAAAGCCACTGAAATTAAAATTGAAAACAAAAGTATGTTCTAAGTTTGCTTAACTTGAATTTACAGAATAATATGTGGCTGTTCCTCCTTTTCATAAGTTCCAGGAGCAAAATTAGGGCATTTGGCCCATCAAGTCTACTGCACAATTCAATCATGGCTGATCTATCTTTCCCTTTCAACCCCATTCTCCTGTCTTCACCCCAAAACCATTGACACCCTTAATAATCAATAATCTGTCAATCTGCGTCTTAAAAATATCCATTGACTTGGCCTCCACAGCTGTTTTTTCCCCCATTTCACAAAATGCTGGAGTAACTCAGCAGATCAGGCAGCATCTCGGGAGAGAAGGAATGGGTGACGTTTCGGGTCGAGACCCTTCTTCAGACTGAAGAAGGGTCTCGACCCAAAACATCACCCATTCCTTCTCTCCCGAGATGCTGCCTGATCTGCTGAGTTACTCCAGCATTTTGTGAATAAATCGATTTGTACCAGCATCTGCAGTTATTTTCTTATATGTTTTTTCCCCCTATTTCTTTGAACCTTTAAACAACAGCATGATGTTATCACAAAACCACTTCTCGGCTCAGTGGACTGATAAGAAGCAAACTAAGCCAATGCCAATCCTGCCTACATGGCTGTAGTTTTACATTGCAAAATTGATCCGAGCTACATCTGTGAAGTAGTCACGTTAATCATCATTCTTTTTTACTTTACTAAAAGGCAATAGCTGAACAATTGTTATCATAATATAAGAAAGAGAAGCAAAAGACTAAACATCCTTCGAACCAAATTCATCATTCGATAAAATCATGGTTGATTATATGCTTCAATTCCATTTTCCACCGATCCTCATATCTTTCAATTCCCTGTGTTCAAAAATCTATTCGCATCTTCTCTGAATATACTTGATAACTGAAAATCCACTGGCCTCTGAAGTAGAGAACTCCAAAGGTCTACAATACTGCGTAAAGAAATCTGTGCACCTCTCAGTCTTAAATGGTTGGCCCCTTCTTGGGACGGTATGCCCCCAGTTTTAAATTCCCCAGTAAGCATTTCAAGAATTCCTTACAGAATGTACTCACCTCTCATTCTTTAAATTACGTTGACTGCAGGCAAATCTTACTCAATCTCTACTCATGTCCTCCCTGTCCCAGGAAACATTGCAGTGAACTTATGTTGCTCTATCTTGAGAGACAATATATTCTCCTTTAAATATGGGAAGACCAAAACAGTGCACGTTACATAAGTTTCGTAAGTTCTAGGGGCAGAATTATGCCATCCGGCTCATCAAGCCTACTTTGCCATTCAATCATGGCTGATCTATCTTTCCCTCTCAACCCCATTCTCCTGCCTTCTCCCCATAACCTCTGACACCCGTACTAGTCAAGAATCTGTCAAACTCTGCCTTAAAAATACACATTGACTTGGACTCACAGCTGTCTGTGGCAAAGAATTCCACAGATTCACCACGCTCTGACTAAAGAAATTCCTCCTCATCTCTTTTCTAAAGGTATGTCCTTTCATTCTGAGGCTATTCTAAATAAATTCTCACCAAACCTTTAAATAATTTTAGCATTAATTCACTTATTTTATACTCCATGCCACTTGGAGTAAACCTAATGCACCATTCAATGAAGAAGAGTCCTGACCTGAAATGTTGCATATCCATATTCTCCAGAGATATTCTCCCCCAAAGTCTTTATTACTTATTTCAATATTATCTTATATGCAGCAATAAAGCTGCTTATGGATGACTGTCTTTAAAGCGTTAAAAGTGTTTTTTTAGGGCATCAAAACTGCTTGAGATGAAAACATCTTAAAACTCAAAATGGTTGGTAAGACCATTTATCAGTAGCCTAAGTGTTAATAACTATTATATATTGCTATGTTATTGAAGAGGCAAGATAATCTTATTGTGCACTTTGGAACTGTGGGATGCTCTATAACTGCACACAGCAGTCAATTTACTAATGATCTATGCAACAGAACATACTGAGGGGCTAACTGGAAGAACAGGAATTAGTTTACAAAAGAAGCTATCCCACATAATGAACAAATGCCAATCCGCATCCCAAATTAACAATACATTGCAAAGCAAAATGAAGGATTAAATGGGAAATCAGAGATCGAGCCCCGGGAGAATGTGACTACAAGACCACAATAACCTATCTACCATTAGAGCATGAACTTGGAATTCATTTTCTTCACATTCGCAAAATCAAGTTATTAAGGAACTCAGTTGTACACTCCCTCTACTTGACCAGCTGGACACATTATAATATGTCTCTGTGCCAGACTACCAGGGAGATTGGAGTTACTTTCTTCAGAACAGCTACTGTAGATTCTGCATTTCTCTCTTTCAGCATCTTCACAAGTGTGCACAGGATGCACAACCAATTCTTTCCAATCTGCCAGCATGAGCAGACACCATGAAGCATCCCCCACTGTCATTAGTTCATTAGGGAACTTTATTATGCCTCTGGGCTCTCCGTTCCCATCAAGAGACGCCATACCAACGAGTAAAATAAACATTGTGGTATTTATATAGCACCTGACTATACTTCCCAAACACATCTCGAAATTGTTTCAGATTCAATTAATTATTTGGAAATATAAAGATTATCGTGGAATATAAAACAGAACAAACATTTTTTGCACGCCTGTCTCTGTAGACAGCAATGAGATGAATGGCCATTTAAGAACCTAGAATGATAAAGCACAGGGACAGTCCTTTGGTCCACAATGACTGTGCCAAACATATTGCCGACTAAAACTAATCCCTGCTGCCGTCTACCTGCATGTGATCCACATCCGTTCATTTCCTGCATATTCATGTGCCTACCTAAAAGTCTCCTAAATGCCAATATCATCCATTCTACCTGCTTTCACCACGACCTCTGGCAGGGCATTCTAGGTACCTTTTACTCTCTAAAAAACATACCTTTCACATTGCCTTTTCGCCGCCACACCTTGTATCTATGTCCTCTGGTATTTGATGTTTCTACCCTGGTACCTGGGTGGAAAACAGGTTCTTTCTGTCTACCTGATGTATGCCTTTCACAATTTCGTGAACTCAACCTCTGACGCTCCACAGAGAACAATCCACATTTGTCCAACCTCTGCTTATATTTAATACCCTCTAATCCAGGCAGCATTCCGGTAAACCTTTTCTGCACCCTTTCCAAAGCCTACGTTTAATCTTTCATTTAATCTGATTTTGGTGGAATGTACTGGAGAAGGAGAACTGGCTAGGATTGCAGAATACTCTGTTGCTCATCTTCCACCAATACCATAGTTGGCTGACCATAAAATCATTAGCGTATAATACAAATACAAAAAATTATCCCAATAAATATCAACATAATGTCAAACGGGAATATCTCAATAATACAAACCGCACATATTGTTGGGTGGTGTAAAAATATCACACTACTCTTTATGTGTCTTTACCTGACCTGGGAGTCATCCTGAGGAATTAAAATAGAATTAAACTGATTTCTTTGCCCTGACCTTCATTTTGCTGAGTACAAAAGAAAAATTGCACGTGTATTTTTGTCCATTGTCTGCTGATGTGACCACGAAATTATTCACAAACATTCACAAAAGAAAATTGAGATAGGTATGCATTATTTTAAACTGAGTGTGATTTCTCAGTAGCCATCTGTTGGTTATCAATAATTAAATATTTCCACAGTGTTCTCAATGTTACACAAGCAACACACTAATTGCCAAGACAGCCACCATCAGCAAAAAACACCTCAAACTGATTGAAAACACGTCTATGAATTTCAAGTGTACATTTTTTTTATTTAATAAAATACTGTGGAATGATTTCAAGGGTTTAATCTGACCTCGGAGTTCATATGAGTTATTAAACATCAGTCGTGCAGTTGATTGCTTCATCTGAGTCCTTCAAACATTTTATTACCTTGCCGTCACTACCATGTAATATTGTTCCTGCATAACATGCAAAAAATTCTGAACATCAAATATATAATTTCTCAGTAAAAACACCCTTCCTATTAAGAAGTTCCACCGTGGTATGGTGTCAAGACATTTCAGGCCTGCCCTTCTTCCTGCCCTATGTTGATATCTCTAAAGAAATAGCAAAAAGGTTTGTTGAAAAATATTTACTTCAATCTGGAGCTAGGGAATGTAAAAGTGCTCATTCCAACTCTACTGCAGTAATGAGATCGATTGTTAATTCCCACATAGCCCAAGCTAAACTATTTTCCCTTCCTCCGATCATCCTTCCTTCCAATTGAACACTTGTGACATTCTTAATTGCCTCCGCACCCACTTGTATCCCATAACCTTGCCTGAGGGTAACTATACAACTCAGTCGTCTGGTGTAGCAGTTAACAAACCAACTTATTACCCAGAGGCCTGGACCATTGATCTGTGTTCAAATACCACAACACCGTTTGAGACATTTAAATTTATAAATGAGTATATATCTGGAGTAGAAAAGATGTTATCAATAAAGATAACCACAAAACTACCAGATTGTTGGGAAAAAAATAGATTTTTCTTTAGGGATGGAAGTCTTTCACTTTTACATAAAAAAGACACAAAGTGGTGGAGTAACTCAGAAACACAAAGTGCTGGAGTAACTTAGCAGTCAGCTTATGACCTTTACCTTGTCTGGTCCAGTGCATGACATGAGACCTATCACTGGGACAATAAAGGATGTATGAATGTTGGCCTTGCCAATGATGTTTGCAGCCCTTGAATGAATCAACACCACAAGCATTGCTCATTGATAACTGAGGTAACTGCATTAATGAGTTCATATATTACAAACCTATTTGGGGAAATTAACCTGTATGGGGACTCTCGCCTCCAATTTACAATGAGGAGCAGTTTGCATAGTTGAGGGCTAAAACCAAGTTACACACAGAAGCCGACATGAAAAATAACAGCAGAAGGAAGCCATTCAGCCCTGCGAGCCTTCTTTGCCTTTGATTACGAGCATGGCTGATCTTTCAAATTCATCCAGATCCATGATCCTTAATTCCACAGTCCTAAGAACAACATCTGTACTCACTGGAGTTTAGAAGGATGAGGGGAGATCTCATTGAAACCTATCAGATAATGAAAGGCCTAGATAGAGTGGACTAGATGGAAAGGATATTTCCAGTAATGGGAGAGTCTCGAACCAGAGGGCAAAAACTCAGAAGAAAAGGGCGTATCTTTAGAATGGAGATTGCCAAATTTGTGGAATTCTCTGCCACAGACAGTGGAGTGACTCGGCTGTGGAGGCCAATTCATTCGGTATTTTTAAAGCAGAGATTGATAGGCCCTTGATTAGTAAGTGCGTCAAAGGTTATGGGGCGATGGCAGGAGAATGGGTTGAGAGGGGGAAATAGATCAGCCATTGCGGAGACAATGGGCCAAAAGGCGTAATTCTGCTGCTGTATCTTATGGTCTTATAGTCTTATTTCAGTGCACAAAAACTATGAGCCAAAATTGTTCATTCATCGATCAGCTACATATTTAAAGGATGTGTCCAGGATCTTGATACCCAAATGAGATTTTGATTGCTGAACAAAACATTGGAGTTCTGTGCACAATGACATTCAAATCTCTTCGATAAATTACAGTCCTGTGATAGATATTTATTTTATTGCTTTAAATGATGTGATCTTAATATCTTGTCATTAGTAATCATGTCCTAAAATCATTATATTGAGTCGCATTCTTCAGTTAACTCAGTGCAAAAGTGTCTCCTAGAATAGATGCAAAGTAATGGATTCATATACTTTTAACTATTTACCATTGCTGTTACAGGGTCCAGTACCCCATTGAACGTATTTTGTTTCCACAGATCTTCCAGATATAACCTGGCCATGTTTGGAAAAGGAAGTATACTTAAGAGAGGCTTTTAGGAAAATAGTTCAGTGATAGTTCTGAGAGTTAGAAGTTCATAGACACAAACGTCTCATTTTGGAGATAAAAATTAGACGGCGATACTGTCTCATTAAACAACGGGGCAGTGCGGTGACACAACTGGTAGAGGTGCTACCTCACAGTGCCAGAATAAAGTTCGGTCCTAACCCCGGGTGCTGTCTGTTTGGAGTTTGCACATTCTCCCTGTGACCATATAGGTTTCCTCCAGGTGCTCCAGATTCCTCCTACATCCCAAAGACGTGCAGATTTTTAGGTTAATTAGCCTCTGGAAATTGCCCCTAGTGCATAGGTGGAAGTGCAAATGGGATAACATAGAGCAAGTGTGAACGGGTGATCGATGGTCATCGTTGGCTTGATGGGCCGAATGGCTTTATTCCATGCTTAATTTAGTTTGGCTTAGTTTAGAGATACAGCCTCGAAACAGGCCCTTCGGCCCACCAGGTCCGTGCCAACCAGTGATCCCCACACATTAACACAATCCTACAAACACTAGGGACAATTTTTACATTTATCAAGCCAATTTACCTACATACCTGCACATCTTTGGAGTGTGGGAGGAAACCGATGATCTCGGAGAAAACCCACGCAGGTCACGGGGAGAACGTACAAACTCTGTAAAGAACGGCACCCATAGTCTGTCGTGGACAAACCATATTGACGTGACAGCCAAGAAGATACACCAATGCTTCTACTTCCCTAGGAGACTAAGGAAATTTGGCATGTCCCCAATTACTCTTACAAAGATCTACATATGCACCATATGCACGACGGTGAGGAGAGGAGAGGCAGCGACGATGGGTGTCTCGGTGCGGCGATGGGAGTCTCGGCAGCGGCAGCGACTGCCTCAGTGGCAGCGTGAGCCTCGACGGCAGTGGGGCCTCGGCGGCGGGGTGGGGCCTCGGCGGCAGTGATGGGAGTCTCGGTGTGATGTTGGGAGTCTCGGCGGTGGCAGCAAGTGCCTCGGCGGCAGCATGAGCTTCGACTGTGGTGTGGCCTCAGCGGCGCTGAGGGGGGGGCTGCAATCGACCTGCAATTAACAGTCGATGAGCATGAGGGGGGGAGGGGAAGCCATTGGGGACCTGGTGTGGGGGGGCGGCCGTGAAGAACAATGGAGGACCCGGCGTGGGGGGACTGCCACCCAGTGTGGGGGAGGGGCAGATGCTGGTTTAATCTGAAGATAGACACAAAATGCTGGAGTAACTCAGCATGACAAGCAGCATCTCTGGAGAGAAGGAATGGGTGACGTTTTGGGTCGAGATCCTTCTTCAGACTGATGTCAGGGGAGAGGGAGATACATAGATAAGGAAGTGTATGGTGTGAAAATAGGACAAAGGTAATGGAGATCAAGGAAAATGTAGAATAGATCATTGTTAGCTGGGAGAAGCTAATAACAAAGTAAACAGAGATAAAAGGAGACAGTGAGACTGGTCGCAGAAAGCATCCTGTCAGGTTGCATCACAACTTGGTTTGGGAACAGCTCTGCCCAAGACTGTGCAGATTGCAGAGATGTAGATGCAGCCCAGTCCATCACACAAGCCAGACCTCCCACCACTAACTCCATCTACACTTCACGCTATCTTGGAAAAGCAACCAACATAATCAAAAACTTTTCCCACCACGGTCGTCCCTCCTACTTCCTGCTCCCATTGGGTAAAAGGTACAGAAGCTTGAAAGTGCGCACCACCAGCCTCAGGAACAGCTTCTTCCCATCTGTTATTGGGCTTCTAAATGGCCCTTCCATAGGTGAGAGTACTGTCCAATTCACCCCACTACCCCATTATGGACATTGGACTTTGTCTATGGAACTGTTGCGCTACAATGCTGAGAACATTATTCTGCACGTTGTCATAGTTCATAAGTTCATAGGTTATAGGAGCAGAATTAGGCCATTCGGCCAATCAAGTCTACTCCGCCATTCAATTATGGCTGATCTTCCACTTTCAACCCCATTTTTGTGCCTTCTCCCCATAACCCCTGACACCCATACTAATCAACTACCATTGTCTTCCCCTTTGCTCTACCTACATGATTGTATTTATGTATAGTATTAACTGGTCTGATTAGGTAGCATGCCAAACACAGCTTTTTACCATAGCTTGGTGCACATGACAATAATAACCTAAACCTAAAAACCTTAATGATACTATTCCAAAAAAGAGTAGGCGATTATCTACCCCTCCATCAGTAATACCAAAACAGGTAATCTGATCATTAATGCACTTTAAAAAAAGAATCTGCTGTGTACAAATTGGCTCCAATGTTTCCGACAATGCTAATGACAATTACAATTGATCAGTCTTTTGTTGCTGTAAACTACATTGGATTCTCCAAAGGTCATTGAAGATCCTGCAGAGCTGTGTTATTTTTCCAACAACAATACCTAAATTTGCAATGAATTGATAATTCATTTGAAAGGCTCTAATGTCTGCATGGTTCTATGCATTTGGCATTCTCAGGAAAATAGTAATGACAAGTTCGATTGAAATAATCCCTGTTTGGAAAAATATGCCTTACTTACCAGGCCATAGTTCTGCTTTAGCCTTGTAAAGTATCCTCGCAGAAAAACTCCACATGTCAGCATGTTCAATTGATGGGTTTGACTGCGATCAGTTTTTTTTCCTTTTTATTCATTTATTGAAATAGAGATGTTGATATAGGATAGCCTAACGATGCTTGGGAGCCCAGTTGCATTGGTTTCTTGCCCACAGGCAATTCAAGCATACAGAGTATGAAAGAGAACAGATATATTATAGATCAAAAAAGTACAGTATTTGACATTTCAAATTCCTTGGCTCACCACTGCTGCCATTTCCTAACTGGCAAGGACGACTGAGTATAATCATTGCAGACTACTATGTCTTCCTCTAAACCTTTGCTTACCCATTGTTCTTTCGTTCTTATTCTTTCACACGTCCAATCGAGAATGAGTACTGACCCATGGCACTCAAGTTCATTGCCACAAAATACTTCAAAAGTTGGTTTTAATGCAAATCATCTCCTGCCTCAGTAATGACCTGCACCTATTTCAATTCACCTCCCACCACAACAGACCAACAGTGTTGGTGATCTCGCTGGCTCTTTACATTGTCCTGGATCAATTGGACAACAGTAAAGTGTTCATCAGGTTGTTGTTCCTCAACTGCAGCTCTCCGTTCAACACCCTCATCCCTTTTATACTCAGGGAACTGCGTGTCTGCCCCCCCCCCCCCCCATGCAAGTGGATCCTCGACTTCCTCATGAGCAGATTTTAATCAGTAAAGATTAGTAACAATCGGTAACAGTTAGGTTGGCACAATGGCGCAGCAACAGAGAAAAAACACAATTAGGTAGGTTGGATGATTGAACTACATCCTAGCTTATGGGAGAACCATTCAGTGGTTTGATAACAGTGGGGAAGAAACTGTTCCTGCATTTGGTGGTACATGTGTTTGTATATTCAGCCTGACAGGGGAGAAGAGTGAATGACCAGAGTGAAAATAGTCCTTGATTATTTTGGTTGATTTTCCAAGGCAGCCTGGAGCATAGATGGAATCAATGGGGGGAGGCTGGTCTGTGTGTTGGACTGGGCTACCAAAACGCAGCTCCCCACAATTTCTTGTAGTGTTGGGCAGAGCTGTTGCTAAACTAAGCAGTGATGCATCCTGATACAATGCTTTCTACGATACATCTCTACAGTAATACAGCTTGTGGAAGTCACTTTAAGAGCAAGAACCACCATTGTGAGATTCGTGGAACAATGTTATCATGTTTTGCGGTTGATGCTGCATTGGTAATTACAGCATGACTTCCCTGTTGACGTGTAAGCAAATTCTCGTTGTCAATATAACGTAGAATAGCGGGGCCTATGCTTACAGCCGGCTCTTAAATAAACATACCAACGAGACTCATCTAGCTACTGGGGAGCGTTGCCAATGAATAGGCAAAGCACGTTCTCAATTTACAAAGAAAACTTCCAGAAACTGAATCTATTTGTTACATGAAAGATTGTAAACTATTTCTCTATACACAGAGAGCAAATACCAGTGTAGTGGGAAATATTTATCTCACTCTGGGTTTAAGTCTGTTTCGTTACTAGCCATTGTCGGGCTCTATCTTATTCAAAGCCATCAAACTGAAAACCTCATTCTCAATGTTTGAAGTAACTTCCATTAACTAAATTGATATGCTGCATGAAAGATTGTAAACAATTTATCTTCATATATAGAGCAATGTTTAGAAATATTTAGAAAAGTTGATATCATTGTAACAGATAAGTCTAACTTCACACACGAGAAGAAGCTTTGTAAATGGAGACATAGCTGCCTTTGCACATCATTGAATCATGTTGGCTGTTGCATTCTACAATAGCTTTTAACTAAACAGAGCTGATTAGACCACAGTCTCCTTTACAAGGTAGACACAAAAAGCTGGAGTAACTCAGCGGGACAGGGAGCATCTCTGGAGTGAAGAAATGGGTGACGTTTCGGGTTTTAGATTTAGATTTAGATTTAGAGATACAGCGCGAAAACAGGCCCTTCGGCCCACCGAGGCCGCACCGCCCAGCGATCCCCGCACATTAACACTATCGTACACACACTAGGGACAATTTTTACATTTACCCTGTCAATGAACCTACATACCTGTACGTCTTTGGAGTGTGGGAGGAAACCGAAGATCTCGGAGAAAACCCACGCAGGTCACGGGGAGAACGTACAAACTCCGTACAGACGGCGCCCGTAGTCAGGATCGGACCTGTCTCCGGCGCTGCATTCGCTGTAAGGCAGCACCGACCCTTCTTCAGACCGAGAGTCAGAGGAGAGGGAGTCCAGAGATTTGGACGGGTAAGGTGCGAAACCAGCATCTGCAGTTCCTTTCTACTCCTTTACAAGATATTGGACTCAGCCCGATCCATTATGGACAGTCTCCCCACCATCCAAAACACCCACATAAGGAGCTGCTTCAAGAAGACAGCATCTCTCATCAAGTATCATCATCATCTGGCCATGCTCTCTTCTCGCTGGTATTGCCAGCAGGAGGTACAGACAATAGGCAATAGACTAAAGACAATAGGAGCAGGAGTAGGCCATTCGGCCCTTCGAGCTAGCACCGCCATTCAATGTGATCATGGCTGATCATCCACAATCAGTACCCTGTTCCTGCCCTCTCCCCATACCCCCTGACTCCGCTATCATTAAGAGTATCTAACTCTCTCTTGAAAGCATCCAGAGAATTGGCCTCCACTGCCTTCTAAGGCAGAGAATTCCACAGATTTATGACTCTCAGAGTGAAAAAGTTCTTCCTCATCTCCGTCTGAATGGCCTACCCCTTATTCTTAAACTGTGGCCCCTGGTTCTGGACTCCCCCAACATTGGGAAAATATTTCTTGCCTCTTGTGTGTCGAATCCCTTAATAATCTTATATGTTTCAATTCGATCCCCTCTCATCCTACTAAATTCCAGTGTATACAAGCTCAGTCGCTCCAGTCTTTCAAGATACGACAGTCCCGCCATTCCGGGAATTGTGTTCAGTTCTGGGCATGTTATAGGAAAGATTTTGTCAAGCTTGAAAGGGTTCAGAAAAGATTTACGAGGGTGTTGCCAGGACTTGAGGGTGTGAGCTATAGGGAAAGGTTGGGAAGGCTGGGTCTCTATTCCTTGGAGCGCAGGAGGATAAGGGGTGATCTTATAGAAATGATCATGAGAAGAATAGATTGGGTAGATGCACAGAGTCTCGTGCCCAGAGTAGGGGAATCGAGGACCAGAGGACATAGGTTCAAGGAGAAGGGGAAAAGATTTAATAGGAATCCGAGGGGTAACTTTTTCACACAAAAGGTGGTGGTTGTGTGGAACAAGCCGCCAGAGGAGGTAGTTGAGGCTGGGACTATCCCATCGGTTAAGAAACAGTTAGACAGGTACATGGAAAGGACAGGTGTGGAGGGATCTGGACCAAGCACAGGAAGGTGGGATTCGTGCAGCTGGGACATGTAAGCCGGTGTGGGCAAATGGGCCGAATGGTCTGTTTCCACACTAAATCACTCTCTGACTCTATGACTCTAATTATGGCACAGGAGGGTGATTGCTAATCTTATTGAATGGTGCCAGAACAACATTCTTTCTCTCAACATCAGCAAGACCAAAGAGCTGATTGTTGACTTCAAGAGGGAAAAACTGAGCATCCACGAACATAGGATGGGGCGACATTGGAGAGAATCACAGCTTCAAGTTCCCAGGCTTGCATATCTCTGAAAATCTATCCTGGGCCTAACACTTGATGCATTTGAAAAGAATGCTCATTAATGCTCATGAATGCTCATCTTCCTTAGAAGTTTGAGGAGACTTGGTATGTCGTGGAGTACTCTATCAAACCTCCCCAGGCGCACGGTAAAGAACATACTGACTGGTTGCATCAGGGCCTGGTTCAGTAACGAACACCCAGGAACAAAGGAAGCTGCCAAAAGTGGTAGACACGGCCTGGTCCATTACAGGCACTGGAAGCGCTACTTCAAAGAGACAGTTAATATCATCAAAGAACCACACTAAGGAGAGCTTCCTGTGGATCCCTTCAATGGTGGGGAAGTCAGTACCTGTGATGGACCAATCTTCTCAGGATTGCCCTCTCACGTGTGGGATCCTCCACATACTGCTTAAGAAAACTCTCCTGAACACCTTTGTGTTCCCCATCTAAACTCTTCACGCTATTATTTTCCCAATCTATATTACAAAAGTTAAAATCCCCTACTACAACAACCTTCTTTGACCTGCAGCTGTCTGCAATCTCCCGGCACATTTGTTCTAATTTCCTTTGACTATTCGGGGGTCTGTAATACAACCCCAACAAGGTGATCATCCCTTTCTTGTTCCTCAGCTCCACCCATAGAGCCTCACTAGACGAACCGTCCGTAATGTCACTTAAGAACACAGCCGTGACATCCTCCTTAATCAACGATGCAGCCCCCCCCCCCCCCCCCCCACCTCCTCTTTCTTCCTCACCCCTGTCTCTCCTGAAGTTCCTGTACCTTGGAACATTGAGCTGCCAGTCCTGCCCCTCCCTTAACCTGGTTTCAGTCATGGCTAAAATGTCCCAGTCACTCGTACCTATCCATGCCCTAAGCTCATCTGCCTTATCCGTAAGCCCCTTGCATTAAAATACGTGCAGTTTAAACCAACCCTCCTTCCTTGCTCTCCGCCTTTCACCTGCTATTCCGTCCACTAACCTTTCCCACACCACCCTCCATACCAACCTCTAGCCTCTCACGTGCCTCTGTCCTGCACGAGATCCCACCCCCCTGCTAATCTAGTTTAAATTCTCCCGTGTAGCATTAGCAAACCTGCTCGCTAGGATGTTGGTCCTCCTCCAGTTTAGGTGCAACCCGTCCCCTTTTTTACAGGTCACCCCTGCCCTGGAAGAGATCCCAAATATCCAGAAATCTGAATCCCTGCCCCCTGCTCCAACCCCTCAGCCACACATTCATTTACCCTATCTTCCTATTCTTACCTTCACTACCACGAGGTACTGGAAGCAATACTGAGATCACTACCCTGCAGGTCCTGCTTTTCAGTCTTCTACATAATTCCATAAATTCTTGTTGCCAACCTCCTTCCTCTTCAGACCTATATCATTTGTGCCAACATGCACAACAACCTCCGGCTGCTCCCCTCACTCTTGAGGATGCCGTGCAGCCGCTCCGAGATGTCCTGGACCCTGGCACCAGGGAGGCTACACACCATCCTGGAGTCTCGCCTGCTGCAGCAGAATCTCCTCTCCGCACCACTGGCAATGGAGTCTCCCACCACTATGGCTCTGCCCGACGTCACTCTTCCCCATTGAGTCTCGGCACCAGGGTTGGAATAAAAGCCCTGGCTTCCACTTAATCTTATCGTGTCGTCCACTCCCAAGATGGTGTACTTGTTTTCAGTAGGTACAGCCTGCACACAAAAAGCTGGAGTAACTCAGCAGGACAGGCAGCATCTCTGGAGAGAAGGAATGGGTGACATTTCGGGTCAAGACCCACTTCAGATTGGTTAGGGATAAGAGAACTGGGAGATATAGACGGTGATGTGGAGAGATAAAGAACAATGAATGAAAGATATGCAAAAAAGTAACGATGATAAAGGAAACAGGCCGTTGTCAGCTGTTTGTCGGGTGAAAATGAGAAGCCAGTGTGACTTGGGTGGGGGAGGGATAGAGAGAGAGGGAATGCCGGGGCTACCTGAAGTGAGAGAAATCAAATTCATACCACTGGGCTGTAGGCTGCCCAAGCGAAATATGAGACGCTGTTCCTCCAATTTGCATTTAGCCTCACTCTGACAATGGAGGAGACCTAGGACAAAAAGGTCTGTGGAGGAATGGGAAGGAGAATTAGTGTTCAGCAACTGGGAGATCAGGTTGGTTCAGGCGAGCTGAGCGAAGGTGTTCCGCGAAACCATCGCCCAGTCTGCATTTGGTCTCGCCGATGTATAAGAGTCCACATCTTGAACAACGGATACAGTAGATGAGGTTGGAGGAGATGCAAGTGAACCTCTGCCTAACCTGAAAGGACTGTCGAGAACACTGGACAGGTGTTGCATCTTCTGCGGTTGCAGGAGAAGGTACCTGGGGAGGGGGTGGTTTGGGTGGGAAGGGATGAGTTAACCAGGGAGTTGCGGAGGGAATGGTCTCTGCGGAAGGTGGAAAGTGGTGGAGATGGGAAAATGTGGTTAGTGGTGGGATCCCTTTGGAGGTGGCGGAAATTTTGGAGGATTATATGTTGTAAGAGACGGCTGATGGGGTGGAAGGTAAGGACTAGGGGGACTCTGTCTCTGTTGCGACTAGGGGGAGGGGGAGCAAGAGTGGAGCTGCGGGGTACCGAGGAGACACGATGGGAGCGGGGAACCCCCATTCCCCAAAGAATGATGACATCTCGGATGTTCTAGTATGGAATACCTCATCATGGGCGCAGGTGCGGCATTGACGGAGGAATTGAGAGTAGGGAAGAGTGTCTTTGCAGGAAGCAGGGTGGGAAGAAGTGTAGTCGAGATAGTTGTGGGAGTCAGTGGGTTTGAAAGAGACTTCAGTCAATAGTCTATTTCTTGTGATGGAGACTGTGAGATCAAGAAAGGGGAGGGAGGTGTCGGAGATGGTCCAAGTAAATTTGAGTGCAGGATGAGAATTGGTGGTGAGGTTGATGATGTTCACAAGTTCTGCAGGAGGTGGCACCGATGTAGTCATCAATGTAACGGAGATAGAGTTCGGGGATAGGGCCAGTGTACGCCTGGAACGGGGATTGTTCAACGTACCCTATAAAGAGGCAGGCATCGCTGCGGCCCCCAGTGTACGCTTGGAACAGGGATTGTTCATCCTAGTGTACGCCTGGATGTCTGTTTCATGCTGTAAGCCAATCTCAACCCAAAAGACAATGGGATATTACAATTGGTTTCAATGACCGAAGAGAAAATGAAGGAGAGATTTGCAAGTGGAGAGAGGTGGGCTAGACTGAAAGTGCAAAATAGTAGTGGCTTCATGTTTACTTAATTTCCAAGATATCCTGAAATGACTTCAACAGGTCACTGGTTATCGGCCGAAAAGCAGAGAAGATTTTTCTTGCTCTCAGATATCTTTCTGTATTTCTATGCTTCCTCCTTTGAAATGGGTTTCAGCAGGAAGAAAGGTTGGATTTGTTTACTGCCTCTAGTGTCCTCATCACACTCCAAAGTAGTTTACTGTCAATTAAAGTCACTGATACAATGTAGGAATCGGAGAACCCAATTTGTGCACAGTACACTGCCACAAACAGCAACAAGACTATATCAACTACTCTTTTTAATAATGTTGATTCCGGGATAAATATTGACCAGATGTTTATTTTTGTCTTTGTGCTACTGCATGAATTTTGAGTCAGGACAGAACATTTCTCTGTGCACGTTGAATTATTTAAAGGACTTGCCAAAACCACCCTCAGAAATGGTGAAGCAGAGAAAAGTAAAGAGAAACTTTACTACAGACTGCACTGCCTGAGACAGTGGCTGAAGCAGGGTTACTGACTGCATTAAACAAAGTGTCCATGTGAACATTTGAGTCACTTAGTCGTAAAGGGCTCTAGACCAGGTGCTGGGCGATGGGGTTAATAAGGAAGGTCAGTGTGGATGAGTTGGGACAATTGATCTCTTACCATGTTGCACAATTCTATGATTCTATGAAACACAGCTGAACTCTGAGAGGAGATTATAGCCAGAGAATGGCTGACTGGATATCAACTTGTTGCAACATTTATTGTTTTATAACTTTGCATTGTTAGTGGATGATATCCAAAGTGAAGGTTCAAATAACTATGAATTTGTCACCACACAAAATGAACAATAGCAGATTACAAGTCAGTGTTGGAATATTCACCTTCGAGAATAAATCCATACTGATTAACCCTTTTTTCAAGTACCTATTTATTAAAAATGAAAATTGAAATACATTTTAGCTGGATCTGGTAAGGCACTTTTTGAGGTTGGAAGATGGGTTAAAATTTTGGACTGCATCCTTTATTATATTTGATAAATGGTCCCACTATATATATTTTTTCCTTTTCTTTCAGATGCTGATGAGTGTTTCTGGTATTTTCTATTTTTCATTTTGAATTTCCAGCATTTGCAGATTTTATTTTTTATTTCTGCACAAAATAAGCCAAATGTTTTAACTTTTATCATCTCTGCTTTCGAGAGAGAATGGTTGGAGATTTTAACAGGGGGAGACACCGCAAGACTAATTCTTTTTCCTGAAGGAATACTTAAAACTGTGAAGGGACGAAACATAATCTTCTAACAGGATACTCATCTTTTTAATGAGCTGCGCAGCTCTGAATCGTTGAATGACTGAAGGCACTAACATTTACTGCAGAGCTCTTAATCAAACTATTCAACTGTTAAATGTTTCCAAACAAAACTAGCAGCATTAGCTGTGGCATGAAGGGCAATGTGCCCCAATTTAAACAGAAGAATCCTCAAACATTACCGCACCAAACATTAGCGATTCATTTAAGTGTTTTGGTAGATGTGAAAAGACAAATAACTGGAAGTTAATGACTATCAAATATTTATTTCAATGCGTAGTATTTCAGTTGAAATGCCAATTTATCTGAATGATGCCTATCAGCTTTTAGATGATTTCAGATTGTTATTTGTGAATAGTGAATATTTATTTAAAGAAGGAAAATAGTTCAGTAAATACAGTAAAGGAAAAAGGAAAGAGGGCTCCACATCACCCTTTCAATAACTAGTTTTCCTCACCTTTCCCTGTTATGCATAAGATTGCTGTAAATATAATAATAAATTTATTTGTCATATGTAGGTTGGCACAGGGTCAATGGTACAATGAAATGTATTTGAAAAGACAACGGGGCACGTCAGCAGTAATATTCCAAGGATAAATAAGATTAAAAAATGACATTAGTAAGGTAAAAAGACCTTAAAATAGTTAAAAAGACAATATTAAAAAATAATCAACATATATGATTTGAAATGTGTTTATGAGTTCAGAAGCCTGATGGCCTGATGGTAAAAACCGTTCTTAAGTCTGGTGGTACGCGCAGCCATACTCCTGTATCGTCTGCCTGACGGTAACAAGGAGAACAGCCTGCGTGCTGGGTGGCTGTGGTCCTTGATGATGCTGCGTGCCTTCCGCAGACACCGCCGGTAGAAAATGTCCTGAATGGCCGGGAGACAGTTGCCAGTGATGTGCTGTGCCGTCTTCACCACTCTCTGTAGTGATTTGTGGCTGTGGGCAGAACAGTTCCCGTACCAGACTGTAATGCAGCCCGTCAGCAGGCTCTCGATGGTGCATCTGTAGAAGTTTGTGAGGATGCTGGCGTTCATGCCAAACTTCCTCAGTCTTCTCAGGAAAAAGAGCCGCTGTTGGGGCTTCTTTGTTATTGTGTCCGAGTGCAGTGTCCAGGAAAGGTCCTCAGTGATGTGCACAAAGAGGAACTTAAAGCTGCTGACCCTTTCAACCTCAGCATCACTGATGTGGATGGGAAGGTGTCCACTCCCCCGCTGTCTCCTGTAGTCCACGATCATCTCTTTAGTTTTGCTGACATTGAGAGAGAGGTTATTTTCCTGGCACCAGCTGTTTAGTGCCTTTACCTCCTCTCTGTCGGCCATCTCATTGTTGTCTGTGATGGGGCCCAAGATGGTCGTGTCATCAGCAAACTTTAGGATGCTGTTTGAGCTGTGCTTAGCAGTACAGTCGTGCGTGAACAGGGAGTACAGGAGAGGACTGAGCACACAGCCCTGTGGTGTGCCTGTGTTGAGGATCAGTGAGGAAGAGGTGTGGCTGCCAATTCTCACCATCAGGAAATCGAATATCCATCCGCAGATGGAGGTCTCCAGTCCAAGATCAAGGAGCTTGGGGACGAGTTTTGATGGAATAATAGTGTTGAATGCCGAGCTGAAGTCAATAAAGAGCATTCTCACATATGTATTTCCTTTGTCCAGGTGGGTGAGTGCAGTATGTATTGCCATGGCGATGGCATCGTCCGTGGCCCTGTTTGGTCTATATGCAATCTGAAGAGGGTCCAAGGTGTCAGGGAGAGAGGAGCAGATGTGAGTTTTGACTAGTTACTCGAAGCACTTCATGATGACTGATTCAGTGTCATGTTATGTCTATGGCGGCGCGTGCAGACGCAGCGGCCCCACGCTCTCCCGATTTTTCGAGTGTTTTTAATGTTTTCTCAAGTTCGTCAAGTTTGTTAAGTTTGTTAAGTAGACAGTATAGTCGTGAGTTCTTGCTGAACAAGAAAACAACAACAACATCAACAACACTGGACGCTACGCTTGCAGAGGAGCTTAGCGGCCTCAGAATACTCTGCCTGACCTCGGCCTCGAGTGCTGCCCCCCGGCTGGAAAGGAGACGCCGCAGGCGGTGTGAGAGGAGACGCTGCAGGCGGTGTGAGAGGAAGCAGAAGAGGGGTAAGCACGGAGGCATCCGGGCTAGGCTAGCGGCTAGTCCACACAGACCGGCTATTCCGAGCATGCTAATGGCTAATATACGCTCACTGGACAATATAATGGACACTATAAGACTTCTCCGGTCGACCCAGCGTGAGGTGAGGGAATGCTGTGTTTATGTTTTCACGGAAACATGGCTTAATGACAACATCCCGGACTCCGCTGTTCAGCTCGACCGGCTAACATGCTACCGATCGGACAGAGCTACGGTTAGCGGGGGGAAGACTCGCGGCGCCGGTGTGATTGTTTACATCAGTGATACTTGGTGTCGGGACGCTGTGTTGGTCTACAAACACTGTTCACCGCTGGCGGAGTTTATGTTTGTGAAGTGCCGGCCTTTCTACCTCCCGAGGGAGCTAACAGCTATCCTGTTAGTCGCTGTTTACATCCCTCCCAGTGTTATCAATAGCTGGCTTAAAGTCCGCATTGGCTGATGTTCCTATCTCCAAAAGTGTCTGTCGATCATACTGAACATGTGATAGTACATGTAGAAGGGTCTCGACCCGAAACGTCATCCATTCCTTCTCTCCCGAGATGCTGCCTGACCTGCTGAGTTATTCCAGCATTTTGTGAAATAAATACCTTCGATTTGTGCCAGCATCTGCAGTTATTTTCCTACACTATGTGATAGTACAGTATGTGCAAAAAGAGCAAGCAGTAAAAAGTAAATGCACACAAGTTTGCTGAGTTGACTCGGAGCTCTTGTCAGTACAGCCATCTGCATGGCGCACCGGAAGATCTACTAGTTGATTAACAATGTTTGCTTGTGATATTTGCCAACACTGTGAAATAAAAACAGAGAAAAGCCAAAAGTAATGGCCTGTTGTGTATTTCCAGCATTTTCAGTTTTTTAGTTCAGATTTACAGCATCTGTAGAATTGGATTATTGTTTAATCCTGCATAGGATCAGATACTGCACGATAAATGAACTGCCAAATGCCTACAGTTTTGATGGTTTATTGTAGGATCTCAGGCACTGTTTCTCCGTCCTTTTCCAAACATTTGAACAGACTCGATTTCTGAATATCAAAAAAGTCATTTTATCCTATTACATATCGGCGGCGGCACGGTAGCGCAGCGGTAGAGTTGCTGCTTTACAGCGAATGCAGCGCCGGAGACTCAGGTTCGATCCTGACTACGGGTGCTGCACTGTATGGAGTTTGTATGTTCTCCCCGTGACCTGCGTGGGTTTTCTCCGAGATCTTCGGTTTCCTCCCACACTCCAAAGACGTACAGGTATGTAGGTTAATTGGCTGGGTAAATGTAAAAAATTGTCCCTAGTGGGTGTAGGATAGTGTTAATGTGCGGGGATCGCTGGGCGGCACGGACTTGGTGGGCCGAAAGAGCCTGTTTCCGGCTGTATATATATGATATGATATGATATGATATCCTGAGACTGTTATTAACTTTAAAAAAACACGCACAATGAGCTACTGAGCTGATTTACTTATTCAGCAAGTAGATTCAAAATTATAATAAGTGCCGTACAAACTTGTTCATTCTTTGGACAAACAACTCTTTCCAATGTGTGGTCACTGTTTATTCCACCTGAGGGAATTAAACCAATTAAATTCCCTTCCAGCAAGCTTTCTGCCAAGTTTGGATCAATTTTAGAAATTCACAATCGACCAATCCATTGATTGCTATGTACATGGCCTGATGGTTAGGTTGTTAGACTATTTATGCAGGGAGCAATCCATTTCTCAGTGCACTACATTGTACATGCTTATTAGAACAGTAAAATGGAAAATCCGTTAGGCATTAAAAGGCCGTTAATATAAGAGCCCTGCTATGAAGCAACAATTCTACATGTGGAGGCAAGACCATGATGTGTGCCATAAGTCACATGCATTGTATAATTCTCCTTGGTACCATGTTGTCCAGTGCATGTTTGCAAATAAAAATCTATTTGGATACGTTACTGACACATACAGTTTCTGAATACAGGCACTGAATTCAGGCAGTGAATACACTCCCCGACTTACATAAGGATTACATTCCGTGAACCCTTACATAATTCAGATTTTACGTAAGTCGGGATCACCGACGCTGTGCCCACACTCACTGGGGGTACTAACTGTCTCAGCGGCACCCAGCGGCATGCCCCCACGTGCAGCGGCAGCGGCGGCATCTTCGCCCGCCCCGGATCGTGGGGCCTGGGTCAGCCCGACGCTGACCTTTCACCGTCCGGCGCGGCCTGGAACGTGGCAACTTCAACAGCCTGACCACGAGAGAAGACGGCAGGGGAAGAGAAAATACATTCTGGCCTTCCATCACAGTGAGGAGGGGACTGGAGGAGACTCGCTGTGATGGATGTTTCTTTTTGTTTGATTGTGCGTGTTATTGCTTATTTTTATTGCTCTTGTTGTTGGACTGTGGGTAATCTTTCATTTCACTGCACATTTATGTGTATGTGACAAATAAACTTGACTTGACTTGACTTGACTTGCAACCTTCTGGGTGAGCACCCTCACCATTGCCAGCTTGAGTTCCGTCTCGCTGTAGGGGCACTTTCTGCAGCTTGTTTCCAAAATAAACCTGAATAATCGTACAGAGTTGTGGGAATTACAAACCGCTTTGATTGCACTAGGATAGACACTGAGTTAGGTTGTCCCGCTGAGTTACTGCACCATTTTGTATCTATTCTTTGGTATTAACGAGCATCTGTGGTTTCTTGTTTTTATCTATTGATTGTATTAGTCACTGAATACAGAATTGTTAACTAAGTACGAGTTTACTTAAATTGCCAATTGCGTAAGTCGGGTGTGTCTCTATATTCCAAACGTATTTTCTAATTTTGTCTTTTTGCACTAATGGTTTTTTTTTGCATAGTTTTTTTCTTTTCACTGTCTTTTAGAATTTACACGTAATTTATGCATAATTTACACATAATTTATGTTTATGTGTTGCCTGATTCTTTGTGCTTGTGATGCTGCTGCTTGCAGGATATCCATTGTACCTCACCATCCTAATGCATACGACAGTACACTTGACTTGACTTGATTTACTTCTGGCCCAAGCTTTGTCCTTGTTAAGTCTTTCTTGATTCTTTCCACTTTTCCTAGGCTATGATTCATTTGGTGCATTTGCCACTTAATGAACAGGATTCATGTTCAAGTCACACTCTAGTAGACTACCAAAGGAGTACTACGCTATTGTCAGGATTTGCTAAACTGAGACGCCTGTTCCAAAGGTGTGCAGGTTTGTAGCTTAATTGGCTTCTGCAAATTGCCCCCAGTGTGTAGGACATAGAACTAGTTTATGGGTGATCATTGGTCAGCATGGAGTCAGTGGGCCGAAGGGCCTGTTTCTATGCTGCATCTCTAAATTAAACCAAAACAAACTAAACACTACTCCCACAGTTTACAGAATTAATGATTATCAGGTCATTCTAATTGTAGTTTCCTTTGTGCAAATTTGTTTCTGTGTGCTCTACAATATAGAATGTAGAATATAGAAAGTACAGCACAGGAACAGGCCTCTTGGGCCATTTTGTCTGTGCCAAACATGATGCCAAGATAAACTAATCTCATCTGCCTGCACATGATCCATAGCCCTGCATTTCTACATGCCTATTTAAAATACCACTTTTGTATCTGACCCCACCATCATCCCAGATAGCTTGTTCCAGCCGTCCACCACCCTCTGTGTAAAGAACTCGTTTAAACTCCGCCCCTTTCACTTTCAAGCCATGCCCTCTTGTTTTTGACATTTCCACGCTGAGGAAAAGTCTCTGACTATCTATCCAAATTATGCCTCAATGCTCACACTCCAAAATATTACGTCATAATCAAAAGTAGACACAAAATGCTGGAGTAACTCAGCGGGTCAGGCAGCATCTCGGGAGAGAAGGAATGGGCGATTTTTCGGGTCGAAACCCTTCTTCAGACTGAATCAAGATGTCATAATCAAGATGGATTGGGTATGTGTTTATGTGGGTGGTATTGTGGATGGGGAAGGAGGGAATACCAATGTTAAAAAGGAGCTATAATGAATCATGTTTATTTCATTAATTGGATTTTATTTTTGAGTTTATTCATCATTCCAAAGTAGGATATGAAGGCGACAGTGAACCATCTGTTGAACTACACGAAGCAATTTGATAACAGATTGGCTTGCTCACCTACTATTGCCAAGGGTCTGGAGTCACATATGGCCAAGAACTGGAAACAGGTTTGTATTCTCTTTACTTGGTGAACCAATTGGATTGATAGATGATTCACGGCCAACACAAATGACGTAAGATTTGTTTTTTTTCCAATTTTATTTCATTGAATTTAAGTTCCACAGAGGTTAATTGTGGGATGAACGTATGTCTTCATAGCTCTTGACCACTGCTCACCAACACTGCTGGTATCATTCATTTAATCAATTAAATATAAGATTAGACATCCAGATTCAGATTTAGATTTAGCTTTAGAGATACAGCGCGGAAACAGGCCCTTCGGCCCACCGGGTCCGCGCCGCCCAGCGATCCCTGCACATTAACACTATCCTACACACATTAGGGACAATTTTTGTTTACATTTGCCCAGCCAATTAACCTACATACCTGTACGTCTTTGGAGTGTGGGAGGAAACTGAAGATCTCGGAGAAAACCCACGCAGGTCACGGGGAGAACGTACAAACTCCGCACAGACCGCGCCCGTGGTCAGGATCGAACCTGAGTCTCAGGCGCTGCATTTGCTGTAGGGCAGCAGCTCTACCGCTGTGCCACCGTGCCCATCCAAAAACATGAAGATAGACACAAGATGCTGTAGTAACTCGACGGGACAGGCAGCATCAGTGGTGCGAAGGAATGGGTGACGTTTCAGGTTGAAACCCTTCTTCACACTTCTGAAAAAGTCTGAAGAAGGGCTCTCGACCCAAAACATCACCCACTCCTTCTCTCCAGTGATGCTGCCAGTCCGGCTGAGTTACTCCAGCATCTTGTGTCTATCTTTGGTGTATAACCAGCATCTGCAGTTCCTTCCTACACAATATCAGTAACACGATCCTGCTTTGCAGGATGAGCTCTACTTTTTCCACATGATTTCTAGGCTGAATCAGCCACCTATCAGGGTGTCCAGAGGTTCGGAAAGTTACTATGACTGGGGGGCTTGGTTTATCTCCAAAATATCAGAAGTTTTCATCAATGCAATCCCCAATCTTTATGATCCTGTCTAAATTAAATAGGGCCCCTCAGAAAACCAAAGTGATCACCAATGTGTGGAACCACAGGAGATGGGCAAGGTCAGCAATGAGTATTTCTCGCCTGATTTTACTGTGAAGAACAAAACATGAAGGCTTGGGAAGTTGGGACCATTAATGGTGATGTCTTATGGGCAGTCCACATTATGTTCAAGAGGTACTGGACATCCTAGGGCATATGAAGGTAGATGAATCTCCAGGGTCTGATCAGATATATCCAAGGATGCTGTGGGAAGCTTGAGAGGAAATTGCAGGAGGCCTGGGTGTGATTATATAAATCATTGTTAGACACAGGTGAGGTGCCTGATGATTGGAAAGTGGCAAATGTTGTGCTTCTTTATAAGAATGGCTGCAAGGAAAAGCTTGGGAACCGTAGACCAGTGAGCCTAACATCTGTGATGAGTAGATTCTGTGGGATTAGATGCACTTGGATTGACAGGTGCTTATTTGGGATACTCTGCATAATTTTGTATGTGGAACATTGTTTCTTATGAATTTGATTGAGTTTTCTGAAGAGGTAACCACAAAGGTCAATGAGGGCAAGGCTGTGACGTTGACTTTACAAGTCAAGGCCTTTGATAATGTTTTGCACGGTAGACTGCTCTGGAAGGTTAGATTGCATGGGCTCCATGGGATCCAGACCCCCAGCTAATGTTATACAGAATTGGCTTCATAGAAGGATGCAGAGGGTGGTGGTTGAAGGGTGCTTATCAGGCCAGAAGTTTCTTACGAGTGGTGTGTCTCAGGGATCTGTGGCTGGCCATTGCTGTTTGTGATTTATATCAATTAATTAGATGAGAATGATTAGTAAGTTTGCAGATGACAAGTGTTACAATGCTGAGAACTATATTCTGCACTCTGTATCTTCCCCTTTTCTCAATCTAAAGTACTTGAGTTTGACTTGATTGTATTTCTGTATAGTATATGTGATCTGTTTGGATAGCATGCTAAACAAAGCTTTACTCTTACCCTGCACACATGACAATAATGAACCTAAACGTCAATCCAGTGTGGTAACTGATAACAACATCAAAACTACACCGTTGCCATTTTTGATCTTTGAGACCAAATAATTCAACCTCATAATACACTTAAAATCAAACAAGCCCAATTCTGCAGTTTCCACTTCCAGACATCCTATTCAGTCTCTCGCTTGGAGACTGACTCTTCTATGAAAACAAGTCGGCAGAAAAGATATTAGCAGTAGGCAAGCTGTGCTGATTGGTATAAATTAAAAGATCATTTGTTCGATATTATATTCTATATTACTGCCAGCACCAAATGAATGCAATTAGGACAAAATAGGCCCCTGCAGCTTGTGCAATTGAGGGGTTAATAAATGATGAATTTATAATGGATTTTCCATTAATTATAATGACATTTAGAGAATATTTCTCAAACAGATGGCCACCAATTCAAATCAGAGTTTCTTTCATTTGTTAACTGTATGAAAATAATTCAAAATATTAAATTCTTTCTCCATTAAACTGAAGGTTGAGGCATCGTTAACTTGCACCAGTTCAGTTCAGTTCAGTTCAGATTATTTTCACGTGTACTGAGGTACAGTGAAAACCTTTTGTTGTGTGCTAACCAGCCAGCAGAAAGACAATATATGATTGCAATCGAGGCATTTACAGTGTATAGTTGCATGATAAGTGAATAACCTTTAGTGCAAGGTAATGCCAGTAAAGTTCAATCAAAGATAAGCCGACAGTCACCAATGACGTAGATAGTAATTCAGGACCATTCTCTAGTTGTGGTAGGATGATTCAGTTGTCTGATAATAGCTGGGAAGAAACTGTCCCTGAATCTGGAGGTGTGCATTTTCACACTTCTATACCTTTAGCCCAATAGGAGAGGGGAGAAGAGGGAGTGGCCAGGGTATGACTCATCCTTGATTATGCTGCTGGCCTTGCTGAGGCGGTGTGAGGTATAAATGGAGTCATTGGAAGGGAGATTTGTTTGTGTAATGGTCTGGGCTGCGTCCATAATTTGCTGCAATTTCTTGCGGTCTTGGATGGAGCTGTTCCCAAACCAAGCTGTGATGTATCCCGATAAAATGCTTTCAATGGCGCATTTGTAGAAGTTGGTGAGAGTTGTAGGGGACATGCCAAACTTACTAAGCCTTTTAAGGATTTAGAGGCGTTCATGTGCTTTCTTGGTCATTTCTTCAATATGGGTGTCCTGGAGAAGTTGTTGGTGATATTAACTCCTAAGAATCTGAAATTTTCAACCATCTCTACTTCGGCACCATCAATGCAAACTGGGGTATGCATACTGCTTCACTTCCTGAAGTTGATCACTATCTCCTTTGTCTTGCTGACAAAGAAAGAAAGGTTGATGTCCTGACACCAGAACATGAGGTTCTCAATCTCCTTCCTGTACTCCGTCTCATCATTATTTGATGATGAAGACAAACCTTCTTAGCGGTAGAATAACAGGCATGGAACTAGTTTTATAATACTTAATAATAGGCCACTAACTATATCCTATGCATTTTTGTCTCGCAGATCATTAAGTATAATGACCACCTCCTGTATGAAAAGATTGCCCCTCAGATTCCTATTAAATTGTTCCCCTGTCACCTTAAACCTATATCCTCTGGTTCTTGATTCCCCTATCCTAGGTAAAAGCCTCCGTATATTCACCTTATCAATACCCCTTATGATTTTATATACCTCTGTAAGATCATCTCTTAGTCTCCTGTGATCCACGGAATAAACTCCTAGCCTGCCTCCCCCTATAACTCAGCCCCTCAAGTCCTGACAACAACCTTATAAATCTTCTCTGCACGCTTTCCAACTCTAATTACATGCTTCCTGCTGCAGGGTGACCAAAACTAAATAGAGGCACATTAGGCACCCTCCAGTCATCCGACACTTCACTTGAACCGAATGATGATTCATATATCTCAGTTAGGTCTCCTGTAATTTGCTCTGCAGCTTCCCACAGTGTCCTTGGGTATTTCTGATCAGGCCCAGGAGATTCATATCACTTGGGATGTCCAGCATCTGCTTGGCCATAATACGGTCTGTCCTCAAGACATCTCTATTACCTGTCCCAAGTTCCCAAATCTTCATGTTTTTCTCCACAGTAAAAGCAGACAAGAAATGGTAATTGATGACCTTGCTCATCCTCTGTGGCTCCTCGCATAGATGATTGCTTTGGTTTTGGGAGGCCTTATTCTCTCTCTTACCCTCTTTTCCTTATTGTTCCTGTGAGATGTCATTAGATTCTCCTTAATCTTATCTGCTCCCTTTTCAGTATACTACACACTAGGAACAATTTATTATTTTTATCGAAGCTAATCAACCTGTACATCTTTGAAGTGTGGGAGAAAACTGGAGCACCTGGAGCCAATCCATGTGATCACCGGGAGAACATATAAACTCCATACATACACCTGAAGCCAGGATTGAACCCGGGTCTCTGGTGCTGTAAGACACAAACTCTTCTGCTGTGCCACTGTTCTGCCCAATACATGTGAACAGGCAGGGAATTGAGTGATGCAGACCAAGAGACAAGTAACTTCAAGTAAGCCTTGCATTGCTACTCTCTCCGTCCCTATCCCACCCAAGTCGTTGTAGTAGTTTCAAAGTCGTTTTGTTGTCTCATTGTCTGTAACTTGTTTTGACCTAGCCCCAGCTAACAATGGCCATTTCCTTTATCAACATTACTTTTTTGCATTTGCTCCCAATCTCTCTATATCACTGTCTATATCTATTTTCCTTTCTCCTGACTCTCAGTCTGAAGAAGGGTCTTGACCTGAAACATCACCTATACCTTTTCTCCAGAGATACTGTCTGACCCGCTGAGTCACTCCCTCTTTTTGTATCTATCTTTGGTTTAAACCAGCATCTGCAGTTCCTTTCTATGCATGTAGAAGAGATTGGTTAGATGGGCATCATGATTAGCACAGACACAATGGGTTTGTTCTATGTTCCATGCTCTGTTGCAATTATGGTGTATTTGCTTCTCCCAGTATAAATATTTTTTTAAATGCAAAGGTATTACGAAACACTGACCATGAGTTACTAATAAAATATTTACTGAGCTAAATAAAAGGCAAGAAATGAATGTTAACACTAATATTGGAGGAAAGCTTATTGCAAATATATACTTTCTTCACATTACAATATTGATGGGATATGTAAAAACCTGTAGATTAATAACTCTTGAAATTGTGGCAATAAAACTCTAACAATAGGTTAAGCATTCGTGTATAATTATAGCCCAAAGTAATTTCTAGCATTCTAACTTAAAAATAAATTAACCGCTGATTTTAAATATATATTTCATTCTCATGGTTTATCATATTCTTGCACCCTTCATTTGCCACAGTGATGTAACGTATAACTTCCGCAATATTTATTTCTCCATGCTCCCACAAAAGAGTATGCGTTCTTTGCGAACATGTGTTGATTTTATGCGACAATTAGTAAATAGCCTGCATCCATTCCTCACACCAGCGAGTGCGCCCAGAATTCAGTGGATCTTTTCACTTGGGTGAATTCAATTGGGCACATAGATCTATTGAAGGACTACAGCTAAAAGCCACTTGAGAGATACTAATGCTTGAATGTGTGCTGTCTATTCCCTCAAAATAACATAACTGTCCTCCCTTTGCACCGCTTAAGTGGGAGACACTATAGAATCTCCACCGTGAATAGATTCACTTACAGCCAGCCATTAAAAACTGCAATAGAGCGATTCTATTTTTTTTTCTCAAACAAAAAAGGCCATTTAAAACTACACTAGGACCCTTTTATTTGGCTCTTTATACAACAACATCTTAGTTGCAATGATGCTCTTCAGTGGCCAATTTTCCCTTTCATCTTCTGAAAAAGCAGATCTGCATTAGAAGATCAAAGGAAACCGTGGTAGTGGTAGAAGTGAGAGCTATTTGTGTGCATTACAATTTAATGCAGAAAAGTACATCAAAAACATAATCTGGTTCCCTAAATTAATGTGCCAGTTTTTTATAGCTATCTTGTTACACTGGGTGACACATAGGAATAGGAGGAGGTCATTGCACCATCAAGCCTGTTCTGCCACTCAAATAAATCACGGCTGATTTGCACCTCAACTCTATTTAAATCCTTTGTTTCAGGTCTTGTGATACCCTTTTCCAAAATAAATGAATTGGCTTCAGTCTTGTGAATTACATGGTGTAACATTATGAGTTCCATCTTTCCATCACCCTTCTCATCAAAATGCTGCCTTATTAATTAAGATGTTTTGCAATCTATACCTCTCTCCACTCCACCCCCCCCCCCCCGCATCCCCCCCCCCCCCCCTCCTCTCCCGAGGAAATAGGTCTTCTCTTCCTCATCTATGTTATCAAATAACTTAGCTACTTTAAGCAGTTCTCAAGCTCTAAAACTCAGTGGAATGCGGGCCAAGTTCACACAATTTCATCTGATAATTTAATCCACTCCGGTGTATCAATGCAGACCTCTTCCAAGAACAACATATTTTTCCTCGGCATTGATGCCCAAATGGAACTATCTACTCCAGATGGTCTGATCGAGACTCGAAAACTGAGGCAAAACTTGATTACTTGGCATAAAGACTTTTCCAAGAACTACTGTGTGATTACTTTTCCACCTGCCACCAATGTATACACTCCCTTATTATGTATCTATACACTGTTAATAGCTCGATTGTAAACATGTATTGTCTTCCCGCTGACTGGTTAGCACGCAACAAATATCTTTTCACTGTACCTTGGTACACCTGACAATAAACTAAACTGGAAACTACCTGTCCGTGCCAGTCTCTGGTACTTGCTCATTTTTACTTCCTGCTGCTCTTTTGTTTTAATCCACATCCGTCATCAATAGAAAGATGCACATGTTGGCCAACTTCAGCTCCACAAATGGTCTCATCGACTCTCACCTGTCACTGCCTGCCTACATGCAGCTTTCCACACAAGCTTCATTGCACCTGAAGGCAAATCGATACAAGACCTCTTCCTTTCCCCAGCTTTAGTTGACCTTCAAGCTGTGATGTTCGTGCAATCTTTTAAACATGCAGACATAGAAAATAGGTGCAGGAGGAGGCCATTTGGCACTTCGTGCCAGCACCGCCATTCATAGTGATACTGGCTGATCATCCACAATCAGTAACCTGTGCTTGCCATCTCCCCATATCCTTTGATTCCGTTAGCCCCGAGAGCTCTATCTAACTATATTATTACTGTATTTATATTTAAAAAATCTTTGGATTTATTTTTAAATCTTTAGAATGCAATGGATGGGACTGCAGATGCTGGTTTAAACCAGAGATAGACACAAAAAGCTGCAGTAGGGTCTCGACCTGAAAAGTCAGCTATACCTTTTCTCCACAGATGCTGCCTGACCCACTGAGTTAATCAAGCTTTTTGTGACCATCTTTGGCATGTAATGCTGGTCTTGGTACCCAAAGTGGCGCATAAATCTTGTCCAATTTGCACCTTGCACACTGCTCATGAAATATTAGTATCATAACCACTCATAAGTAGAAATATAAATTGTGTTTCTGTTAAGCAGGGTGTTAGAGTGATAAAGGGCAGCGTTGATCTGAATTAGCTTGTCATCAGAACATCACAACACAGATACATTTTGAAGATAATGTTAACAGATGATTGGAAACGTGTAATCAGCCTAACAGGCAATGATGATTCATCAAGAAAAAAGTTTATCAAATGATTTGGTCGGCCTGTTATGTAAAGATGCCATTAAGCTGGAAAGAGGGCAGAAAAGGTTTAAGATGATGTTACCAGGGCTTGAGAGACCATGTTATAAGTAGAGGCCAGCAAGCTCGGAATTTATTCCTTGGATCATAATGGACTGAGGGGGTGATCTTGTTTACAAGTATAAAATCTTGAGGGACCTAGGTAGAGGGAATGGATGGTTTATTTTCCCTGGGTTGAGGAATCAAGAACTCGAGGGCATAAGTTTAAGGTGAGAGGGAAAAGATTTCATCGGAACTTGAGGGACACTTATTCGTGATTGTAATCATGTGTAGTCTTTCCGCTGACTGAATAGCACACAACAAAAAAGCTTCTCAGTGTATCTCAGTACACGTGACAATAAACTAAACGAAACGAAACTGAGGTGAGAAGGAACTTTTTCACCCAGAGAGTTGTGAATTTGTAGAATTCTCTGCCACAGAGGGCAGTGGGGGCCAAATCACTGGATGAATTTAAGAGAGAGTTAGATAGATCTCTGGGGGCTAGTGGAATCAAGGGATGTGGGGAGAAGTTGGGCACAGGTTACTGATTGTGCATGATCAGCTATGATCACAATGAATGGCAGTGCTGGCTCGAAGGGCCGAATGGCCTCCCTCTGCACCTATTTTCTATGTTTCTATGTTTCTAAACTAAACTAAACTAAACCAAACTGTATATGGAACAAGCTGCCAGAGGAAATGGTTAAGGCAGGTACAATAACAACATTTACAAAATATTTGGACAACTACATGGAGTGGAAAGGCTGAGAAGGATACGGGTGAAATGCGGGTAAATGGGGCCAATATGGATAGGTATCTTGGACAACATGGACAAGATGGGCTGAAAGGCCTGTTTCCATGCTGTATGACTCCACAACCCTATTTATTTTCTATTTGCCAATTTATTGAAGATCTACACGTAAAATACTGTGGGTGTTGGAAAACAGAAAAAAATTAAGTTCTTAAATTACAGATGTCTGAAGAAGAGTCTCGACCTGAAACGTCACCTATACCTTTTCTCCCGTGATGCTTCCTGACCCGTTGAGTTACTCCAGCATTTTGTGTCAATCTTCAGTCTCAACCAGCATCTGCAGTTCCTTTCTACACACATAGTCTGTCATTGTGCTGCTCATTATAATGTCATTTAATTTTTAACATACATAGTTGACAACCCATGCCCCCCTTGAATAGAGGATACCATTCTGGTCGGCTACGTAAAATCCTGCTACTCAAGATTCATCTTATTCAATCTAGGAGTATTCTCCCCATACTCAGGAATATAATGGAACAGACATGGGATGAAATGCCATTCACTAGGAGCGATAAGAGGGTGGGTACTTTTATGTGCTTGTACATTAAGTAGGGTTATTGTCTTGACCTGTAACGTCACCCATTCCTTCTCTCCAGAGATGCTGCCTGTCCTGCTGAGTTACTCCAGCATTTTGTGTCTAAGTTCGGTTTAAACCAGCATCTGCAGTTCCTTCCTACACATGGTTACTGAGCTGTCAGCTTCAGGTACAAATGCTGAAGGAGTGAGAAATATGACCAGTAAAACCCACTACTCTTGAATCAGAGTGCTATTGTTGTAAGGGCCCCACTAGCACTGGTTTTCAACCAGTGCTCACAAGTATTGCAATCTCTTACGTGTCTTTGAATCAAACTCAGGGAAACCTGAAATAACAATTTATTACACCCAAAAGAGTGCATTGCCAGACAAATATATCTATGTTTCAGTGTTTCTTTTACAATAGATACCCTGCTAAAAAAATATCCTTTAGTTTTAAGGTATTTGAGTTTTTCAAATTATTCTTGAGAATCTGGATCAGCAATGTGATCCCATAAGTTGAGCAACTCTAATCCTCCTGTTCTGCAACTATTTATTCCTCCAGCTTTATTTGCAATGTTATTTAATTAATCACCAATATAAATCTCTTCTGCTATTCTGGCCTCGTCTTCACTGCTGTGTGATCCCCATAATGTTTGAGCTTTTTCAGCTACTTATTCAGACTAGTCACTATCTTTCTGCGAAGGCCTTTGGTACTTCTGTTTATTTGAAATTAAACCATGCGGAAGCCTAATTCTGGCAAAAAAATATATATGTACAAAGAGACAGAAGACCTGAAGCTATAAAATCAGTGAAGCCATTGACAGCTTATCTGCCTTAATTAATCTTTTCTTCTTTTAATATATTGTTGCAGTACATTAGAGTCATAGAGTGTGGAAACAGGCCCATCGGCCCAACTTGCCCACCTCGACCAACATGCCCCATCTACACTAGTCCCACCTGCCATCATTTGGCCCATATCCCTTTAAACCGACCCTGTCCATTTACCTGTCCAAATGTTTCTTAAATGTTATGATAGTACTTATCTCAACCACCTCCTCTGGCAGCTTGTTCCATACACCCAACATCCTTTGTGTAAAAGATTTGCCCCTCAGGTTCCTAAAATGGTGATTCCCATTTTGAAATACTCATGGCATGCACAAAGGCTGAAAGTAGTACGATTATTTGATGTTATGGTTTTAAAATATGCTTCAATAACTTGAAAGACTTCTATTATAGGAAAAAAGGGAGGATCCAATCTAAATAATAAATGATTTCAATCGGAGAGATTGGGCTCTTTGGGAGAGATGAGAATGGAGAAAGGATGGGAGTTCTAGAATCAGATTTGATGTTGTCAAATTCTCGAGAATAGCAAAGCTATAAATCAATTTGTTTAGTAGATGGAGATTTCCTGGATGCATTCATATCATATCATATCATATCATATCATATCATATCATATCATATCATATCATATCATATCATATCATATTATATCATATCATATCATATCATATCATATCATATCATATCATATCATATCATATCATATCATATCATATCATATCATATCATCGAGCTTCTTACAGGCCAATTAGATTTTCACTGCCTTAAAACATCAGTGGTTGGTTTGATATCTTGCCTTTTTCATTCTGATTTATTTTTGAAAGCAAATTTATAAAATATACAAGTAGTGCTCAATTTCATTATTTAACCAATTTTTAAGTAAAATGCATGCAATGGCTCTCTAATTTTAGTTTAAAAATCCGTTTTCCAAGAGATAATTTTGTTAACCTATGCAGGGCCCACATCCTATTTACATTGGAGATGCTATTACTAATTTGTTCTTCATTATTTTGATAGGGCCATATTATTCACAACTTACCTGCAAATAGAGTCATAGAGTCATGCAACATGGAAATAGGCCCTTCGGCCAAACTTGCCCATACTGACCAAGATGCCCCGTTTCTACTAGTCCTACCTACCTGCGTTTGGTCCATATCCTTCTAAACCTTTCCTATCACATACCTGACCAACCAAGTACATAACTACTCGGTCTCGACCCGAAATGTCACCCATTCCTTCTCTCCAGAGATGCTGCTTGTCCTGCTGAGTTACTCCAGCATTTCGTGTCTATCTTCGTTTTAAACCAGCATCTGCAGTTCCTTCCTACACTTACCTAGTCAGCATCCTTGACCTCAAGCCCTGATCATTCCCAGACTCCTTCCACTCTCGTTTCCCCAGCTCCAGGTTCCATTCCTTCTCACCTTCCCTTCCATCTACACAGTCCCAGTAACTGAAGGCTCCATGCAGATGACCCCGCACACCAACCCCAGGCCATAACCAGTCCAGGCACCACCTCCCATTATGTGCACAAGCCATGAATAGGCACTCAATTGCAGGTCTACCTTCCCCATTGAACCTGGACTTGGCCAAAGCCAACACACATTTTTGTTTAGGAAGGAACTGCAGATGCTAGTTTAAAGTGAAGGTAGACACAAAATGCTGGAGTAACTCAGCGGGTCAATCAGCATCTCTAAAGAAAATGAACAGGTGACGTTTTGGGAGGAGGTCCTTCTTCAGACTGAGAGTCACGGGAAATGGAAACGAGAGATGTAGACAGTGATGTAGAGAGAAATAGAACAAATGAATGAAAGATACGCAAAAAAGTAACGATGAGAAGGCAAACAGGCCATTGTTAGCTGTTTGCTAGGTGAGAATGAGAAGCCGGTGTGACTTGGGTGGGGGATGGATGGAGAGAGAGGGAATGCAGAGGTTACTTGAAGTTTCAGAAATCAATATTCATACCACTGGGATGTAATCTGCCCAAGCAAAATATGTGATGCTGTTCCTCCAATTTGCATTTGGCCTCATTCTGACAACGGAGAAGGCCTAGGCCAGAAAGGTCAGTGTGGGAATGGGAAGGGGAATTAAAGTGTTTGGCAACTGGGAAATCAGGTAGGTCCAGGCCGACTGAGCGAAGGTGTTCAGCGAAATGATCGCCCAGTCTACGTTTGGTCTCACCGATGTGTAAAAGTCCACATCTTGCCAACATATACAATAGATGAGGTTGGAGGAAGTGCAAGTGAACCTCTGCCTAACCTAAAAGGACTGTCGGGGTCCCTGGACAGTCGAAGGAGGAGGTAAAGGGACAGGTGTTGCATCTCCAGTGGTTGCAGGGGCAGGTACCTGGGGAGGGGGTGGTTTGTGTGGGAATGGATGAGTTTTCCAGGGAGTTGAGGAAGGAACAGTCTCTGCGGAAGGCAGAAAAGGGCGGAGATGGGAAGCGGTGATTAGTGTTGGGATTCCGCTGGAGTTGGCGAAAATGTCAAAGGATTATGTGTTGTATGCGATGGCTGAGGGGATGGAAGGTAAGGACTCGGGAGATTCTGTCGCTATTGGGCAAGGGTGGGGCTGTAGGGTACCGAGGAGACAGGTGTGAGGACCTCTTCTATGATGGAAGAGGGGAACCCCCGTTCCCTGAAAGTGTAGTACATTCATTCGGTTGAGCCTGAGACTTAAAATTAATTTGCAGAAGAGGCCCATGAACAAAATGGTCACTGGCTGTGATAATGGCATATCCTCCAATACCACTACACTGCAGGATACATGCGAGATTGAAATGTTCTGCTGTTATACCACATGGATGTGTTCTGCTTTAAGACATTATATGAAAGGTTCGTGCAAATAAAATATATGATAATTATTCAGTTGTCACTTTTCATACCGACAGCAATGTTTTAGATAACTGTGAAGGCTGCCATGGAAAGAGCGAACGTTAGCCTAAGGGAAAAACAATACCATTCTTTCATGAAATGTGCCTCTGTGCACAGAACTTTATAATAAAAATGTGGCTCTGAAATAACATTCATATAAATGTCTATCGCATCTAATAATTTATTGGAGATGCGTGTAAAAGTAGAATGGGAGAGATGGGGCGAGGAAAAGTCCTAATTTGCAAATGTAGTTTATTTTCTAAGGGAAATTATAATTATTGAATATAGAAACATAGAAACATAGAAAATAGGTGCAGGAGTAGGCCATTCGGCCCTTCGAGTCTGCACCGCCATTCAATATGATCATGGCTGATCATCCAACTCAGTATCCCGTACCTGCCTTCTATCCATACCCCTGATCCCTTTAGCCACAAGGGCCACATCTAATTCCTCTTAAATATAGCCAATGAACTGGCCTCAACTACCTTCTGTGGCAGAGAATTCCACAGATTCACCACTCTCTGTGTGAAAAAAAACGTTCTCATCTTGGTCCTAAAAGACTTCCCCCTTATCCTTAAACTGTGACCCCTTGTTCTGGACTTCCCCAACATCGGGAACAATCTTCCTGCATCTAGCCTGTCCAACCCCTTAAGAATTTTGTAAGTTTCTATAAGATCCCCCCTCAATCTTCTAAATTCCAGCGAATATAGTAAACAAAGCCAGTCTTTACTGTGGCAAATGTTTTGATGATGTCAGAATATGCATAGATTTGAATATCAAGGATTTGAGGTTTCCTCAGCAACGTTTCCATACCTCCTCTGGTTCGCACTTTTAAATAAGCTTAAGAAAATAAATTGGTGGGATATTTAGTAATGTCTGCAATTGCTTTCAGAAGAAGGCATAAAATTAGAGATTCAATTGCATAATACTGCTTTGATTCAGCACCATGCAATGAGAAGTCAATTTTATTTCACATTGAAACACACTAATGACCATTTCCAAGGCATTTTAGTTCATTTAAGAAATTCACCTGAGATAGACAAAAAAATGCTGGAGTAACTCAGCGGGACAGGCAGCATCTCTGGAGAGAAGGCATGGGTGACGTTTCGGGTCGAGACCCTTCTTCAGTCTTTCTTCCTTCAGTCTGAAGAAGAGTCTCGACTGAGTTACTTTTGTGTCTATCTTCGGTTTAAACCAGCATCTGCAGTTCTTTCCTACACAAGAAATTCACCTGGGTACATTCTGGTCTGAGTCAATCTTGAACCCCTGATGCAAGTTTGGTGATCTAAGGGGTTGATGTCAGCCCACTTTCTTTTACTTTACTGTCAGAAAACTTGGTGTCTGTGGACCTCTCGTTGCCCATTACCAATTTATCTGGACAGCTGCCAGGAAAGTATTAAAGGATGTTCTTTTAGGAAGGAGATGAGGAGAAATTTCTTTAGTCAGAGGGTGGTGAATATGTGGAATTCTTTGCCACAGAAGGCTGTGGAGGCCAAGTCAGTGGATATTTTTAAGGCAGAGATAGATAGATTCTTGATTTAGTACAGGTATCAGAGGTTATGGGGAGAAGGCAGGAGAATGGGGTGAGGAGGGAGAGATAGATCAGCCATGATTGAATGGTGCAGACTTGATGGGCCGAATGGCCTAATTCTGCTCTCATCCCTTATGAAAGTAAGTTATTCAAGTTCAACTTAGAATCCTTCACCCATCACTGCCCCAAGCCACACAAAACTGAACCATCCTTCTGAAAATTCAAAAATGTAGCCTCCACTTGTTTTTCCTGATCTACTTTACTAGATGCATCCTCAAATAACTTCACTAGTCTGAACAAACATGATTTCCATATCATACATCTATGTGGACTCTATTCAATCATATTATTGTTCTCAAAGTGCCTTGATATTGCATCCTTTATTGTGGGAAGATAAACACTCTCTAGCTGTAAAGTAAGCATTTTGATACAGCATTAACACGGTGTGCTGGTGTATTAAATAAGGATTTTATTTTAATCCACCTGTAAACACAATGTCACTATAATGTAGGTAGAAGCACAGATATAATTTTACAACAAAATTTAATTAAATGCTTTTCTGAATAGGAAATAACTGGACCAATGACCCATGTTGCTGTCCCCTGATCTAATTATGCTTGTGAAAATCGGAGAACAAACATTCATTTACAGACCTCTTGAGCCTGATGATGTTGTTGTGATTTATTTAATCTAATGAGGAGGGAGTCATGTGCTGATGCTCTCTTATACTCATGCAGAGAAAAAAAAGCGCAGGACTGTGTAATTGAATCTACACAGACTTCACTAAGTAAGTGGAGATAATTGGTGAAGGTTAAGAAATGCAGTAAGTAACTGGTGCAGGTGCTTCCATCAGATCTAAACATTCGGCTCAAAGTGCTCCAATCATCAGATGGTGTACAACTGCTGTTTGGCTCAAAGGATAGCTGCTGTTTGGCTCAAAGGATAGCTGCAATCTTTATTGCTTCAGTGGAGCATGGCCGTGAATGCCTATGCCAGAATGACAAGAACAAAGTGCTTCTGAAGTTGGATCCTGGCTTCTCATGTTTTGCTTGGGCAGCTTACAGCCCAATGGTACGAGTGTTGATTTCTCTCATTTCAAGTAAGCCCGTCATTCCATCTCTCTCTATCCCTCAACCACCCAAGTTGCACCAGCTTCTCATTTTCACCCAACAAACAGCTAACAATGGCCTGTTTCCTTTATCATTGTTACTTTTTTGCATATCTTTCATTCGTTGCTTTTATCTCTCTACATCATCGTCTATATCTCTAGTTTCCCTTATCCCTAACCAGTCTGAGGAAGGGTCTCAACCCGAAACATCACCCATTCCTTCTCTCCAGAGATGCTGCATGTCCCGCTGAGTTACTCCAGCTTTTTGTATCTATCTTTTTGTTTTCAAGAAGTCATTATTAAGAACAATGAGCATCTCACTGGTTAAGCGTATCAGACCATTGCCGGAGCTACCTATAAAAACACTTGTGGTCTCAATTTCATGAAGGCAACTGGATCCAACTTCTTCAAGCCAAACTAATCTTGTAGTGATGATCTCAACCGAGCAGTTCCACGAAGATAGACAAAGCCTAATTGCAGCATCAGATGTAGAACACATTTTGGCCTTGGACTTTACCAATGAACGTGGCATCAGATTTAAAGGCTCGGGCTATCTGATTTTGACAGTATTTAGTGCCTGGTAAAAATCATCAGAGCATCACACCACCTTTGTCCATTCTCATGCACACCTCCATATCAATAACTCCAATATATTCACTGTCGTTCACTCAAAGAGCAGATAGCTGAGGTATCTGTGTTCTCCATCCCCAACAGAGCATGCCTCTCTGTGTCATGTGCTCATCAATATTCCCTGCCTTCCTACCTGCTGGTAAATTAACATCAAAATCCACATCCTCCTCTACTCATCTGTAATGATTATGACTCTCCTGAGCATTGCAAATGTATCCCAACATTAATAGTTTACTGTTCTATTTCTGGCTTCCTGTGAATTGGTCCAACCAGCACTGCAGAGTCTAATTAACTTTGGGGATTATTTCTCCCCTCCTCCCTCCCGTGCCTCATCTATTCAATTTAACAAAGCTTTCTTATCATATCATATCATATCATATATATACAGCCGGAAACAGGCCTTTTCGGCCCACCAAGTCCGTGCCGCCCAGCGATCCCCGTACATTAACACTATCCTACACCCACTAGGGACAATTTTTACATTTACCCAGCCAATTAACCTACATACCTGTACGTCTTTGGAGTGTGGGAGGAAACCGAAGATCTCGGAGAAAACCCACGCAGGTCACGGGGAGAACGTACAAACCCTCCCACTTCAATCTTTCTCTGGTCATCGTCTCTTTCCTGCGCTTCTCACTCGCATATTACGGCCTTGTGGTCCTACGGTATTAAACCAATAATTTAAGTGCAAGATTGCGCTTTTCTTGGCAAATTGAGTTTTGATGTTAGCGTGACAACTACACCATCATCACTAAAAGGAGGCATCGTAATCGGAGCTTTTATAAGCTGTAACATTGCACAAAATAAATGACATGGAATATCAGTTCTTCTGTAAATGTTTTCTGGAATGCCTCTGGCACTAGATTTTGCAAGGATGTTCCCTCTGGCACCAAACTGCATAAGTCCATTCAGTTTTGCCAGAAGCATTAGTTTTCTTCTTCTTTGCTGAGCAAAAATATTTTAATCTTAAGCTTATTTCATTGTAAGTGATGTGTCTGTGCAATCATTAACTGTTTAATCATGGTTACCCATTATCATTGTTTTTTGTCAGCTGTATGACACACAGATTAGGTATAAATAATCGGGTAAACGGGTGTCAGGGGTTCAAAGGTTCAAAAGTCAGTTTATTGTCACATGTACGAATTAAGGTGCAGTGAAACTCGGATTACCATACAGCCATATTATAAAAAAGCAACAAGACACACAACTCCATAAAAGTTAACATCAACAACCACCACAGAAGATTCCCCACATTCCTCATTGTGATGGAAGGCAAAAAAACTCCCATCTTCTTCCTCTTTATTTTGGGGTTATGGGGAGAAGGCAGGAAAATGGGATTAGGAGGCCTATCAGCCATGATTGAATGGCAGAGTAGACTAGATGGACCGAATGGCCCAAATCTACTATAACTTGTGAACTTGTAAATGGGTGTTTCCGTAAATATAGCACTCGGTAGTGAAACTGAAGGTCTCCAAACTTCCAGGTTATTCTCATTGTTTCATATCCTATATTTTAAGTAGAGTAGATCATGGTGTATAGCTAAAATAATGAGATGAAGCAAAAATAAGTCTGATTTTACAAAGAAAAATATTAGATATGTCCTTGTGTTGTCTTTTTTAAGCAGGAATTCATCAAATCCTTAAGCTAATTTACACCAGAAAGATTACATTAATTTTGCATTTAAATAACTATGTAAGCCAAATATTGATTATGCTTATGATTTTTACCATTTATCACCTGATAAGGTTTTTTGATGCCCCAAATTTAGTTTGCTCACCTATGTTAGCGATGTATCATTCTGTTGTTTCCCCCCCCTTGAGTAACGTTATTGTTGTCGTTTCCCCCCCCCCACCCCCACATTGAGTAACGTCGTGAATGCTATTTTTAGCGTTACAACAGTTTTTTTTGCACTCGTTGCGATTTTTAAAAAAATCAAACAATGCGTTTATAATGACCCTGGTGTTAACTATGGGCCTCGTGGTGGGTTGTAAGGGGGCTTTGAAATCAGTAAGTTTTTTTTAGATTTAGATTTAGAGATACAGCGTGGAAACAGGCCCTTCGGCCCACTGGGTCCGCGCCGCCAGCAATCCCCGTACATTAACACTATCCTACACACACTAGGGACAATTTTTTTTTTTTACATTTGCCCAGCCAATTAACCTACATACCTGTACATCTTTGGAGTGTGGGAGGAAACCGAAGATCTCGGAGAAAACCCACGCAGGTCACGGGGAGAACGTACAAACTCCGTACAGACGGCGGCCGTAGTCAGGATCGAACCTGAGTCTCCGGCGCTGCATTCGCTGTAAGGCAGCAACTCTACCGCTGCGCCACTGTGCTGCCTATGTGTCCCATATGTCTTATATTTTCTATAAATATATTTCTTTTCACGTTTTTTTTCAAATTTTGAAAGTATTAAATTTTGTTCAAATTTTGGTAAATTTTGATCACAAATTAGCTCAAAAGGATGATAGGTAGGCCCATTTTTAATCCTGTGGTATTTCACTATGATTTAATAACTTTCAAATTTGGCCACCCATGTGAGAGGTTGGTACCCTTATTTGCGGAAACACACAAATACTGTTTTATGCCAAACATTTTGCAATCACAGACAAAATCATTGAACAACAACAACACGTTTATTCATCATATTCATTCCCTTTCCCATTAATCTTTTATCTTGTGTACTTTATCACATCTGGGCTTTGCACCCTCCCAGCTCAGTGTCTTAACTCTCTCCATACCAGAACACTCCAGTTCTAGTTCCATCTTGTGCTTCCCAACCTCTCTGCAATTTTCTTAAGCAATTCCATCCCTTCCCTTTCCTACCATCCAAAAGAATTGTATATTCACTTCTTCTACATATCGGAGTTTTGACTTTACATTTAGGTTTTACGCTTATAATTTTCACATGCACCGAGGTACAGCAAAAATGTTTGTTTTGCACGCTATCCAAACAGATCAGATATACCACACATAAATGCATTCAAGTTCAACTCAATTACAATGGATAGAGCAAAGGGGAAGGTACAGAGTGCCTGATGTATTTTCATCAGCGGCAACGTACATAGTTATCTTCAAGGACTCCCCATCCTCAGCCATGTGGTACACTAGCCCTGCCTGTCACAGTTCATTTTCGGTGACATGCCGTGCTACATCACAGAGGTCACACTGCTCTCCTGCCCAACATCAAACCACTTGCTTGCTCAGCATTTTACAGAAATAATCTTTTCCGTAATAATAGAATTATGCTAATCACGTGTAGTCATTTCGCAGACTCGATAGCAAGCACCAAGATAGTTCATAAGTCCATAAGTGATAGAAGCAGAATTAGGCCATTTCTTATGAATGACGACTTTTTCACCGTACCTCAGTATGTGGCATTAAACTAAACTAAACTATACTGCTTTTGAGAATGATCACCCTGATCTCAAGCCTGAATATTCTGTTGGACAATGAACGGGGCACACATGAGGTCAATGGAAAATGGATTAAGATTTGTCAGATTTACATATCTGGGATCAACAACTTAAATTGAGGCATATTACAACAAAGGAATTTGTAAATGAGTTGATTAATAGTTCAGGTTTTCAAGGAGGTTATTCACTCAAGACATGCTACAACAAATTTCATTGCCACTCTATGCATTATAAAATTAGTTCAATATGCTTCTGTCTTAGGTAATATCATGTTACAGTATGTGAAGGGTTAACTGTTATTAGCTCTGAACCAAAGAGAAACTGTTTCTCCTTCAGCTTTGTCCACAGTCAGTGGCATTTATTGGAGTGAAACATGACCTTGGAAAGTGTGCTGTCAAAGTTGGGTCCTAACCCAGTCTGAACCCATTAAGGTGATTGGCAAGAGGTATGTCTGTCTGTTGCTGAACATTTTGTGTCTGCTCTTCGCATCACAGCTGAATGCGGTAATGGCATATGTATAAATCACACCTCCTGTAAGAGATATGCCCAGTCAGTGGCATGTTTGAGCTAAAGAGAATTGTAGGAAGCACAATAATGGGAAGAGTGAACAGCTTTCCACGGACTAAACATTTCTGGAATACTATTACTAGTTTTCTTTTGCAGATGAGAGAAAGGTGGACATGTTTTAAACTCTGCCTTGAATAAACACTGTTTAAAGATATATATATATATATATATGTATATATATATATATATATATATATATATATATACATATATATATATATATATATACTAATTGTAACACCACTATATTGCACCTGATGATTTTCTTAACTTGAATCAAAATCATTTGCAAGGGTGGCGTGGTGGCGCAGCGGTAGAGTTGCTGCCTTACAGCAAATGCAGTGCCAGAGACCTGGGTTTGCGCCCGACCACGGGTGCTGTCTGTATGGAGTTTGTACGTTCCCCCCATGACCTGCGTGGGTTTTCTCCGAGATCCTCGGTTTCCTCCCACATTCCAAAGTCGTACAGGTTTGTGGGTTAATTGGCTTGGTAAAATGTAAAAATTGTCCCTAGTGGGTGTAGGATCGTGTTAATGTGCGGGGATCGCTGATCAGCGTGGACCCGGTGGGCCGAAAGGGCCTGTTTCCGCGCTGTATCACTAAACTAAAAAAACTAAAAGTTGCAAAAGGACTAATGACACAAAAGTCTCGTCTATCTCTTCAAACCTCTCCAAATGACATTCAAGCAATATGCCTGCTATGTCTATCCCCTTTGGGTATTTTAGGTACCTGCTCCCAGTTACAACATGTGCTCTGACTTTGTGAGATGCCACTTTGAAGCTTTGTTACATTTCCCGGAACATGCTTGCTGGTGATTACCTTTAATAAAGCTCAGTCTGCTTTTCCATTTACATGATTCTATGAAAGGAAAGGATTTTCAACACATTTTCCTTTGTCAAGGAAAGACTTTGTGGATACCTAACACAAATGACACCTGTGAACCTTGACATATTGATGACAACACCTTTATCTTACCCCTGTCTAAATTGTTATTTTGTAATTACAACCATTTTAAATTCAACCGATAAGGTTCATTCTAGACCATGTGAATGGGTAAGATCAGACAAATCAGAAATGCAGGCAGCAGTTTATGTGTGTTTATTTGCTTTGACAAAAGCCTTTTTGTTATAAATTGGAAGGAGAAGGGCTGATCTTCTCAGCTCAAAACAAGTGAGATTGAATCATCAACCTATCTGAAAGACCCCTGATTTTCTTCTTGAGGCTTCAGATTCATTGAGAGAACATACTGTTTTCAGTTCTGTTTGATATATACACCTGCTCCTAATTTCATTCAAATTGCATAATGGCACAGCCCAGGTTAGAATAAAGAAATTCCCTTGAATAACCTTCTGTGCAGAATGCCACTTTGGTTGGGAAAACAAAAAACTGCAGATTCTTCAGACTGATGAAGGGTCTCGACCCAAAATGTCACCCATTCCTCTCTCCCGAGATGCTGCCTGACCCGCTGAGTTACTCCAGCATTTTGTGGCCACTTTGGTTGGCATGGACAAGATGGGCTGAAGGGTCTGTTTCCTTGCTGTATAGCTCTATGACTGAGCACCTAGTAAACGTTTACCAGAATAGTCCTTTGAATAAAGCTTAAACCTACAAATAGTGTCTACTTTTAACAGTTTTGTTTACCTACTGAACATTTATTTAACTATTAAATGAATTGGGCCTATGGGGGAGAGCATGTTGCTCTAAAATAATTAACCCCATGGTTCATTGAGAGGAGGAAAGCTATAAACTGCAGGAAGAAAAAAACAGAAATGGAAATGCATGTAGAGAAATATGAGGTACTGCAATCATGGAAGTGAAACATGACAAGATGACACACAATAAATGGGAAAAATTGACTACTATAAAGTGATATCATTGTATGATTTGCACACAAAACAAAGTTTTCTCTGTATCACAGTGCTCGTGACTATAATAAACCAATACCACAAGGCAAAGCATTTATTTTTCAATTGCAATTCTGTGATTGTTGGGCCTTTTATTTAAGAAGGTTGATTAAGTACCACTATTTAAATGAAACAATTTCTAAACCATTCCTGATTTAAAGAAAAAAACACGTCTATCAAATACTATAAAATATTAATGGAAATACAGTATTTATTTTGATTTCCTTATTTTCAAATTGTCTTTTTTCATGAATCATGCTATTCATTTATAGCGTGCTAGTGGACCAAAACTGAGGTCTCACTCTGAGTTTGTCTTCTGCTGTTTTCAGGCCAAATATGAAGAGTGGCGTAACATGACCTGGCATCTTACATTTTTCCCCAGTTTATGTCAATGATGAGATGTTTGCTGTGATGCATTGCTATTATGTAATTTTACTAAGTCTAGAGGATCAATCAGCAATCATGAGTTCAAACCCCATAAATAGCCAGATGTTTAAAATTCAAAAATTATACATTTTGGGATAAAAATCTATCATTCATATTGGTGGCGATACGACTATTAGGTTGATATTCAATCCCCTCATTTTTACTTATGTACTTTGGGGAAGGAACCCTGGTGTGGTTAGGTGGCCTCAGTGGCTTCAGTTCAGTGTTTAATGTTAAGAATGGAGTAAGTAACTAAACATTGGGCTCAAAGTGCTACAATCAACACATGGTGTACAATTTTAATAACTTGCTGCTTGGTTCTGAGCATAGCTTCAATCTTTATTGCTTCGGTTTAGTTTAGTTTAGAGATACAGCATGGAAACAGGCCCTTTGGGTAACCAAGACCGCACCGATCCACGATCCCGACACATTAACACTATCCTATACACACTAGGCAACAATTTATTTTTACATTTATACCAAGTCAATTACCCTACAAACCTGTACGTCTTTGGAGTGTGGGAGGAAACCGAAGATCTCGGAGAAAACCCACGCAGGTCACAGGGAGAACATACAAACTCCATACAGACAAGCACCCGTGGTCAGGATTGAACCCGGGCTCTGGCACTGTAAGGCTGTAGCTCTACCAATAAACCAGTGCGCCGCCAAAGTAAGAACATGGGAATGAATTCCTTCAAAGATAGATCACAAAATGCTGGAGTAACCAGGCAGTATCTCTGGAGAGAAGGAAGTGACGTTTTGGGTTGAGACCCTTCTTCAGACCTTCAATTCCTTCAATTGGGATTGAATAAAGCTCACCCCAACTCCTCAATTTCCTCAGAAGACTAAGGAAGTTTGGTCTGTCTCCAATGGTACTTAGCAACCTCTATACAGGCACCATAGAAAGTTACCTATTGGGAATCATCGCAGCTTGGTTTGCCCAAGTCTGCAAGAAATTGCAGAGAATTGTAGATGTAATCTATCACGCCAACCAGTTTCCCCCCCCCATTGACTCCATCTACACTTCACACTGTCTTAGGAAAGCAGCTAATCCAATCAATGACCATTTACACTCCCGTCTTTACCTCTTCTACCCCCTCAAATTGGGCAAAAAATCAAAAAACTTGGAAGGTTTAGGAACAGATCCTTATCCGCTATTTTCAATCTACTGAATTACTACAAAGCTTATGACTACTGCTCATTAGGGTACTCCTGATCTCTCAACCTACTGCGCCCATTGCATTTTTCATCTGTATTTTCTCCGTAATTGTAATGCTATAATGCAGTACTCTGGTATTTTTCTCTTTGCACTACCTGTTGTACTTCTGTGCGATGTAATTGTACTCATGTATAATACAATTTGACTGGATAGTATGCAAACAAAATGCTTCATCGTTTCTTGGTACATATGATAATAATAAAGCAATATGTAACCAGGGATCTGGGCCAGGAGGTTTCTGCATGTATATCTTTAAAATTAAATGTAAGAGATTAATTTCATTTTGGCATAGACCAACAACATGGATATCACTGTCAGTGTTGCTTCAAGTTATTGTGTCAAGGTGCCATCCCCATATGAGGTTGAACACTCCTAACATTATCATTACAAAGTTTATTGAAAAAGTGGAGATGATTACAAGGAAACTCTAAGGTCGATTTATAATATCAATATAGTTTTAACACAATCATGTTATTTGTATAAACAAAAGCAATTAAAGTGGCCAAGTCACATTGATACTGTATAAAATGATGCTAATTTGACTAGGCAAGCATGCAGGACCAAACGAGCGAAAAGTGCATTGAAGTAGAAAAGGCATCTAGAAGGCTATTTGCCTAAATTTAATAAACAGCAATGTACACACACACACAGAGCAAAATCCAAAATAGGGCAGCTTGATCAAAATGGCACTGAGCCCAGCTCCAGCGTTAAACACTTAGCTGCTATTTGCTTATGTTAGGAACTGAACACATAAGGAAATGTCACTTCATGCATGACTGATGACAACCACTGAGGCTGGAACTGCAGCCCGTCCATCACTTTAAAAGCACAGCAGCAACTTTGCTAATAAACAAAGAGTGTCAATGTACAGTACTTCAAACAGTATCTCAAACTCTTCAAGCACAACATGACCATTCTTACTACCTACACTTTATTTCACCAGAGATATCGTTTATCCCAATACATTCCACTGTTGTTTATTAAACCATGGATTCCATGGTAAATCTAATTAAGCAGTTATGAGCAAGAATAAAGGCAGTAGGAAGATTACCTTCTATTCAACTGAGCTTTTTTTGAGTTGTTGATTACAAATTGAAACGAAACTCCATGATTCGAATTTGAGCCATCGTTAGAGAGATACTTCATTTTATGCAAGCAATATTGAAACAGTCCAATAACCTTCATAATCACCTTCTTTAATTTTCACTTTATAGTTGACCTGAAGCACACAATGTTTTTGACCTGGTGATCATATAGCTATTTTAAAGATTGTTAATAAAAGATAAAAATTAACAATGCACCAATGCATCAGTGAAAGGGGACCAACCTATGCGTTCAATCATTGAAGGTAGACAACAAATGTGGTGGCTAACAATTTTCAAAACAAAATCCACTTTATGCCAAATGCTATGCTGGGAGTTGGTTCAAAGGTTTTTTTTTGCTAGTGGATGGGATTGGTAGGGGAAAACAAAATGAGCAATAAGAGACGTCAGTCCTTTGGTGACAATTTTCACCCCCATTCCTCTCACCCAGGCAACCTCACATCGCTGCTACGTGCCAAGTATATGGCATCAAATCCTGTAGCAACGCTTCAAACATTTAAACGCGAACTTCAAATATATCTCCCTCTTAGTCAATTTTTTAATGTTAAATTAATTTTTTTTGGTTTAGTTATTTATAAGCTTCTGCTATTTATAATTTAGAAAAGTAGCCCAAGATCACTGGAGCCCTAGGACTTCCAGATGGAATACTCTGTTGTCTGGTGCAAAACGAAAATCAAAAATCTGCTAATGTTGGAAATAAATAGATGTAAACGGAAAGTGTTAAAAACACTCAGCATATCAGGCAGCATCTGTGGCAAGAGAAACACAGTTGACATGAAGGTAGACACAAAATGCCGAGGTAAGTCAGCGGGTCAGGCAGCATCTCGGGAGAGAAGGAATGGGTGACGTGAGAGATTTTTGCATACAACAGAACAGTTTGGCTCTCAACACTTCTTTCAATAGACAATAGACAATAGGTGCAGGAGGAGGCCATTCGGCCCTTTGAGCCAGCACCGCCATTCAATGTGATCATGGCTGATCATTCTCAATCAGTATCCCGTTCCTGCCTTCTCCCCATACCCCCTGACTCCACTATCCTTAAGAGCTCTATCCAGCTCTCTCTTGAATGCATTCAGAGAATTGGCCTCCACTGCCTTCTGAGGCAGAGAATTCCACAGATTCACAACTCTCTGACTGAAAAAGTTTCTCCTCATCTCAGTTCTAAATGGCCTACCCCTTATTCTTAAACTGTGGCCCCTTGTTCTGGACTCCCCCAACATTGGGAACATGTTTCCTGCCTCTAACGTGTCCAACCCCTTAATAATCTTATACGTTTCGATAAGATCTCCTCTCATCCTTCTAAATTCCAGTGTATACAAGCCTAGTCGCTCCAGTCTTTCAACATATGATAGTCCCGCCATTCCGGGAATTAACCTAGTAAACCTACGCTGCACGCCCTCATAATGGTTTCAAGACAGAAGTCTGTAAGAGATGTATGCAATTGAAACTAAAAATTAAAAAAAAATTAGGCTGAATATGCTGGGGGCAGCACAGTGCCACAGAGGTAGAGTTGTTGCCTTTCAGCACCAGAGATCCAGGTTCGATCCTGACTATGGGTGCTTGAATGTACAGAGTCTGTACGTTCTCCCCGTGACCTGCGGTGGGTTTTCTCCGAGATGTTCGGTTTCCTCCCACACTCCAAAGATGTTCAGGTTTGTAGGCAAATCGGTTTGGTATAAATGTGAATTGTCCCTAGTGTGTGTAGGACAGTATTAATGCGCGGGAATCGCTGGTCGGTGCAGACTTGTTGGGCCGAAGGGCCTCTTTCCGCACTGTATCTCCAGTTAAACTAAACTAAACTAAACTAAAGGTATCACAAAATGCTGGAGTAACTCAGCGGGTCAGGCAGCATCTCTGGAGAGAAGGAATGGGTGACGTTTCGGGTTGAGACCCTTCTTCAGACTAAATGCATTGCCTTTTCATTTTAAAACATGTCGGGCAAAGGTTACTTGCCAGCAACAGGTATGAGTTAAAAAATGTAATGCATGATTTTCTTCACCATGACTTAGAACATAGAACTGCACAAGAACAGGCCCTTCAGCCCACAATGTCTGTGCCAAACATAATGCCAAGACAAACTCTTATCTGCCTGGACATAGACAATAGACAATAGACAATAGGTGCAGGAGTAGGCCATTCAGCCCTTCGAGCCAGCACCGCCATTCAATGCGATCATGGCTGATCACTTTCAATCAGTACCCCTTTTCCTGCCTTCTCCCCATACCCCCTCACTCCGCTATCCTTAAGAGCTCTATCCAGCTCTCTCTTGAAAGCATCCAACGAACTGGCCTCCACTGCCTTCTGAGGCAGAGAATTCCACACCTTCACCACTCTCTGACTGAAAAAGTTCTTCCTCATCTCCGTTCTAAATGGCCTACCCCTTATTCTTAAACTGTGGCCCCTTGTTCTGGACTCCCCCAACATTGGGAACATGTTTCCTGCCTCTAATGTGTCCAATCCCCTAATTATCTTATATGTTTCAATAAGATCCCCCCTCATCCTTCTAAATTCCAGTGTATACAAGCCTAATTGCTCCAGCCTTTCAACATCCATATCCTTCGATTCCCTGCATATCTATGTGACATTATCCAAAAGAAGTACAATTGCGCATTCATTACATACTTGAAAATGAATGGCAAGGACTTAGCAGCTGAAGAACTGATGGTTATTTTTCTGCTTTCAGCCACAGTTCTGATGTTGTCACTAAAAGCTTCCTGTACCTTGGCCTCAAGCCATCACACCTCTGAAGAATGTAACTAAAGCCCTTGAAAACATCACTCACGCCATTTGTGAAATCATTCCATTTGTGCTCCATAAAAATAATGACTTGTGTAAAGCATTCAGACATTTCTCAGACACTATGGAAATTCAGCTTTCCCAGTTATTGTAAAAAACAAAATCCAACAGAATGGATTACAATGGCCTTAAAGGATGTTATTTTAATGTGTGTATAATATTTCCAACAACTATGGGAGACTTGTTGGATGTTTTTATACCAAGGGGTAATAGTGGCACAACCATTAACATGATCTGTGATATATATTGATTGAATGCATATTTCAAATGGAACAGACTATGATGCAATGTTTTACCTTCCTCAAGTCAAAATTTCCACAGAAAAATATATTAGATTTTTAAAATGTAAGGTTAATTTCCATTGTGAAAAGTGAAATGAGATAAGATAATAAAATGCATCTATTGGTCAAGTGGAAATGGATCGATTGTAATCATGTATTGTCTTTCTACTGACTGGTTAGCATGCAACAAAAAGTTTTCCACTGTACCGCGGTACACGTGACACTAAACTAAACTGAAGTGAACTGAAGTGAACTGAGCTGTTGCATGCTTGGAGAAGGGACATTCAGCCGTGTGACATTGGAAAACACACTCACTGCTAGTCTTTTTTTCTACAAAAAGAAACATGCCTTTCACAAACCCTTCCTGAAACTTAGACTGAGGCACAGTGGAAATAAAAGTGTCAAGTAATGCTTGTTAAACACAAGCATTAATGACATCATATATTTTAAATGATATTAATGCTACATCATGCGATAGTTAGATGCCCATTAATGTATTAGGCAATGTCTCCATAGAGTTCTTTCTTGCATGACTGATTTTAGTAGAGTAATATTGAATATCTCTATGCTGAAACATCAGAGAAATATCAAAAACAATTTAAACATCCCTTTCCCCTCTGCTTCCCATCCTTTGGTGTATTCTTGCTTCCGGTTAGTCCCTTTAAAACATAAAGTAAGGTCAATCTGGTGATAATCCTGCCTCATCCATCATTACAGAGAGGGAAAAGAACAAACAAAAGAGCATCATTTAATACGTTCGGACCAAATGATAAACTGGCTGCAAATGTATTTTTTCTAATTTAAGAAGCACATTTGTAGGTGAAATATAACAGCAATGATGTAAAACATTAGAGTTAAAAAGGTGTTTCTATATTTGATCCTAATACAGGAAAGCTGTAGATTATGAAATAGGTGGAGGAGTACCCACTTGGATCACTGATTGATAGCCTTACAATTGTTTTTCATTTGGAGTCATCCTTCACGATCATCCCCCTCTAGGTAAGGGTTGGAATGAATTGGAACGATGAGGCACGATATCATTCTCAATGTCAATAGCTCTGTTCTGGCTCATTCACCAATGTGAGTTTTTCTCCATCTTACCCTTATTTTTAACTGTCGACATGTTTTTCTGCATTTTTAAGGAAAAATGATTATTCCCCTTCCATTGATTTCTTAAAATATACATCAGCAATTTATTGCAAGGAAAGCATTATATGTATTCAAAGAAAATGTAGTTCATACTAAAGAGTTTCAGACTAGATTGGCAGTTTGGGAGTCTAGAATGCACGTTTTGATAGTCAGAAAGGAGGTTCTTCTCTTCCCTTGATCAATATTAATCATGTACACTTTGCTAATTTAGCTGCTGAAATTTGGTTAGCTGAAACAAATGCCTCTAATGAGAGATTTCCCACACATATAACCTTGGTAGCTCAGAATTAAGAACTGCAGTAACCCTGTTCATATAAATCTAAATGTTACTATATGAAAAATTGGCTATCAGCAAAGCCTGAGGAATGAGCTTGTCGGTCAATTCTTGCATTGGCAAAAATGGAAACAGGAATAGTTAAAATTACAAGCCAATACAAGGATCAGAAGTGTTACATTTATGTCCAGTCATATTAAATAAATTAATGGATTACTTCTGTTGAAATATTTCACACCATGAATTAACTTTATCCATTATTCTCATCCATATGTATTTTTCTTCGTCAGATTATTTAAAAAGCCAATAATTTTTTTGTTTTAACATTTAGAACCAATTGTATTTGCATCTCATATGGCTCATATCGCTCTGCAGTTCATTTCTGCACAGTTTATAAAGAAGTTCATTTATTATAATTGCAATTAGAGGATAAATGCACTAATTTCTTTATGAGTATTTGGATAAGAACATCATGGCAAAAATAGTAGGAGAAAAATACTTTCGAGGTGAGTGTGGACTGTAAATATAAAACCTCTAAGACTTCAACCTGACATGCTCAGAGGATCAATAATTAACCAGTCAACGTTTAAGTAAAAATATAACAAAGGCAGGTAAATTTCAAAGGCTAAAGTACATAACCTGGGCTGTTAAACCAGTGCAATATCAAACTGCTTTAAACTGGAAAACCTGGGGAAAAAACAGAAAATGCTGAGGATATTCAGCAAATCATGCAACATAAGTGCAAAGCGAAAGTTAGTTAATGTTTCCAGTCAAGGATTCAGAAAATCGTGTAATGTCTTTCATGACGCCTGAATGATCCTCAGAAGGCACACCAAATCATGTTCACTGCTGAAACTCTCTGGCCCGACAAACTCTATTTTACAGCACAAAATGCTGGAGTAACTCAGCGGGACAGGCAGCATCACAGGAGAGAAAGAATGTGTGATGTTTCGGGTTGAGTCCCTTCTTCAGTCTGAACTCCCTGCCACTATGAAAGGGACCCGTTAATTCCTACTCTTTGCTTCTTGTCTGCCAACCAGTTCTCTATCCATGTCAATACCCTACTCCCAATACCATGTGCTCTCATTCTGCACACGACATACTAATCTCTTGTGTGGGACATGGTCAAAGGCTTTTTGAAAGTCCAGATACACTCCATCCACTGGTCTTATCCATTGTACTTGCTACATCCTCAAATAATTCCAGAAGATTAGTCAAGCATGATTTCTCCTTCATAAATCCATGTTGACTTTGACCGATCCTATCACTGCTTTCCAAATGCGCCGTTATAATATCTTTAATAATCGACTCATGCATCTTCCCCACTTCCGATGTAAGGCTAACTGGTCTATAATTCCCCATTTCCTCTGTCCCTTCTTTCTTAATAAGTGGGGTTACATTGGCTACCTTCCAGTCCACAGGAACTGATCCAGAGTCGAGAGAACATTGGAAAATGATCATCAATGCATCCACGATGTCGAGAGCCACCTCCTTGGGTACTCTGGGATGCAGACCATCAGGCCCTGGGGATTTATCTGCCTTCAGTCCCAACAGTTTACCTAACACCATTTCCTGACTAATGTGGATTCCATTCAGTTCCTCCCTCCCACTAGATCCTTGGTCCCCTAGTATTTCTGGGGGGTTGTTTGTGTCTTCCTGTGAGAAGACAGAACCAAAGTACTTGTTTAACTGTTCTGCTATTTCCTTGTTTCCCATTATAAATTCACCTGCCTCTGATTGTAAGGGACCTACATTTGTCTTCACTAATCTTTTCCTTTATACTAGGAACAGAATTAAGCCATTTCGGACCATCAACTCTACACCGCCATTCAATGATGGCTGATCTATCTTTTCCTCTCAACCCTGTTCTCCTGCCTTCTCGCCATAACTCTTGACACACTTACTAATCAAGAATCTGTCAATCTGCACCTTAAAAATGACTTGGGATCCACAGCTGTCTGTGACAATGAATTCCACAGATTCATCACCTTCAGACCAAAGAAATTCCTCCACAAAAATGTGCTTATTATTGGTTTATTGTAAGTATTTGCCTGCTCATCCAGCTTGCTGATATCACAGCTGTTGGATACTAAGAATCTCCTTCAATGAAATCATGGCAGCTTCAGGAAGGAAAGAATAGAAAGTTCTCACAGGGATCGCTAGGTCTTATTCTTCAGGCTCAGCACCAATGCTTCACCACAATGTCCGCAAGTCCGACAACGGTCACTCCAAGTTTCCTTGCAGAAAGAGGGTCTCAGAAAGAGAGAAAACATGCTTCATGGTGTTCTCAAAGTTTAATTGAAAAATATAAGTTCATCATCTTTTCGTGTGTAACCCCTTCCTCAAAATGGAGAAGGAACAATCTAGGAAGGTGCTGAGCATCTTGAGTCTTTATAACCCAGAGGCCAGATGCATGCAGCAGCAGGAAGCCACAACATCCCAAGGAACCCGCTCAACTTGCCACATCCACCACCACCAGCTCCACCTGAAGCAGAGTACACTGGCTTCATCTGCCACCTCAGAATCCATCAATCTGGAGTGGAAACAAATCACTCTTGATTCTGAAAGACTGTGCAAGAAGAGTGAACCTAGAGTCTTAGCGTCCTACAGCGTGGAAACAGGACCTTAGGCACAACTTGCCCAAACCGACAAACAAGTCCCTTCTACATTAGGCCCGCCTGCCTGCGGTAGGCCCATGTTCTTCCAAACCTGTCCTATCCATGCACCTGTCTAATTGTTTCTTAAACGTGAACATGATCAGTGAAACAGCTGGCATTGTAGATATTGCAGCTAAATCCTGATCAAGGTTCAATGAATTTACCAAGATGTGCTGTGCTTGGATCAGGAATTCAGTTAATTCTGGATAAAAATAGTCATCTGGCAAACCTTTATGATGCAGCTCATTTATTCCTTCCTTCAGCAATCAGCCTGAACAAAAATAGAGAAACACTTAACAATAGGACAGGCATGTTAAAGTGATAAAATGTTCAAAATATATTTCTATCAGTCAGCCTGCTATGCCAACACTGGATTGCACTTAGTGTTTCTGACCTTATATCTGTTTGAATCAGATTTATGTACTGAAATACTTTGCATATGCAATCAACAATTATATTAGTAAATGCAGATTGTTGAATGTCGAGATTAAGTCATGTGTGCATTTCTGAAAATGGTGAGGATGGCATTATTTTTCTTCTGATAAAAGACAATAACATGCATCGTCCTGGAGTCAATCAGTCTGCCAAATGAACAATCTCCTTCATATAAGCCTTTGCTCAATAGTTTAGCTCTTCAATCCTTTATCTGTTAATTCATAAGGTCAAAATCATCCAAATGAGCTCCTCAAGCTACGAGCCTTCTCCACTTGGACACATCCTCTATGTCCATTCTTGTACCATGTGTTTCAGGATAATAATGACTGCATTAGAACTATTATGCTTTTTTAGACCATAGTTGATCCATTTGCCTATTTGAATCATGCTTCACCAAGATTGTAGAAAATCAGAAATTTTCTTAATACAATACTCTTCATTTAAAATATATACTAGTTCACATTTTATTTTGCCTTTTAGACTGCTTGGTTTTACCTTTCAGATAATTCAACAAAAGGAGATTTTGAATTAAAGTCACCAGAAATTCTGGCCCACAATTCTGCAATCGGCATCATAGTGCATCAAATCGATTATTTTAGGTAGTTTCCAAGGTTTAAGGTCAAAGATTACAATAATAAACAAATAAAACTGCAGATACTGGAATCTGAAAGAAAAACAGAACGGATGGAAAAACTCAGCCAGTAAATCAGCAACTGTGGAAAAATAAAAAAATAAAATCAATGTTTCAGGCCAGTGATCTTTCATCAGAACTAGGGCAAGAAGGGAGGATTTATAATTTTCAAAGCAGATGTGGGAAGAGGAGTGAGATGTAAGAAAGAAGACAATGAAAATAGGATAAGCCAGATCAAGCAAAGAGGGGCATGAACACGGACCGAAAGATTCAGATGTTTGTTTAATGAAATTAGATAACCACAGCAACAGAGAGAGCATTCGTTGTTCAGGAGTCCATGAAAATATAGTAGTGAATTGTGAGCTAGTAATCCAATTGAGAGTTCAAGTGACACTATAACCCATGACAATATTTCTCTTAAGCACTATTTCTCAGATTAAGCTGAGATTGTAATTACTATCTATAAATCACACTATAAATATATTATATTATAGTTTAAAAGAGTAATGTTAAATCCAGCCTTTCTCCATTTTTTACTTTACATTCTGAAAATATTGATATATTTTCGGACAGTTTGGTTATGGGTCAATCGCAAAGTAAAGCAAGGTGTAAAACATGGATGTGAAATCTGAATCCACAGGTACTATTTAGCAAAGGTCAAATCCAGACATTTGGAGTCATAGGGTCACACAGCACAGTAACAGGCCCTATGGTCCAACTTGCTCACGTCGACCGAGATGTCTATCTTTACGAGTCCCACTTGCCCACATTTTGCCCATATCCCTCTAAATCTTTCCTATCCATTTACCTGTCTAAATGTCTTTTAAATGTTGTAATATTGTCTCCCTCTATTACCTCCTTCAACAGCTCGTTCCATTTCCCCACTGCCATCTGCATGAAAAAAATTGCCCCTCAGGCTCCTATTAAATCTTTCCCCTCTCACCATGACCTATTTCCTCAAGGTTCTTGATTCCCCTACTCTGGGTAAAAGACTTTGTGCATTCACCATATGTATTCCCCTCAAGATTTCATACACGTCTATAAGATCACTTGACACTCTAGTTCCCAATTTTGCTAAATGTAGCATTCTACCTGGCAGTGAATCAATGTTGTTGCCCAGAGGTTACATTGAGGAATAATTACACAGCTGGAAATTGAAGTATGAAGTAGGAGGAAACCTCAGCCTCAACCAGTAAAAGCAGAAGATGAGATCCTCAGGTTCTTATCCATGCCAAACCCCACCAAACCACTGATACATTGCAAGTCACACTGGGAAGTTAGCTCATATGCTAAGGCATATGGCACCTAAGAGGAAGAACTGCATTGAGAGTCTCAGAAAGATAACCACTGCTGTTACAATGTCTGCTATTTAAATAAGAACATTGGAAATAGAATATGGGAGGCCAGCTCACCCTTCGAACCTAAAACAACACCTAGCAAGATTTACAGCTAATCTTCTGCATCAAATTAATTTTCCTGCATGGAAATAGGCCCTTTAGCCGAACTCATCTATGTCAATTGTGCCTGCCTGCATTTGGAACATACATGACTAAATCTCCACAAGCTGAACCTTGTCAAAGGCCTTACTAAAGTACAGGTAGGCAGCATCTTCCATGTAGGTCTCTTCAATCATTTTGATCACCTCTTAAAAAAACTCAATAAAATTTGTGAGACACGCTATCCCATGCACAAAACCACGGTGACTTTCCCTAATCAGTCATTACCTTTCCAAATACAGGTAGACCCTACCCCTCAGAAACCCCTCCAGTAACTCTTCCATCACTGATGTAGGAGGTTACCGGTCTGTAACCTGGCTTGACCTTGCAGCCCTTCTTAAATAAAGGCACAGCATGAGTCAACTTCAAATCTTCAAGTACCTCACCATGGGAAACAATGATATAAATAACTCTGCCAGGACTCCAGCAATTTCCTCCCAGGCTTCAAACAACATTCTGTGTTACACTTGATCAGGTCCTGGAGATTTATCCACCTTCATTTATCTTTTCCCTGAATTCCCTAGCTCCTGTAAAATAGACAAATATGCACTGAAGACTTTGCCCATTTCCCATGGCTCCAAACGTAAACAATAACATTAACCATATCTGACCTATTCTCTCCCTAATTATCTTTATTTTTATCTTTAGGATATTTATCTACTTCAAATGGATCGGGGTGGCACAGCTGCGTAGTGGTAGAGTCGCTGCCTTAAAGCGCCAGAGTCCCATGTTCGATCCTGACTATGGATGCTGCATCTACGGAGCTTGTACATTCTCCCATTGACTGGTGGGTTTTCTCCGGGTACTCCAGTTTCCATCCACTCTCCAAAGACATAAATTGACCCTAGTGTGTGTAGGATAGTGTTAGTGTACGGGGTGATCACTGGTCGGCGCGGACTCGGTGGGCCGAAGGGCCTGTTTCCACGCTGCATCTCTAAAGTAAGTAACTGAAAAGTTATAGAATTATTCTCCTTTACCTTATCTGTCAAAGCTATCCCACATCCACTTTTCGCCCTCATGGTGACAAGCATGTAACTGGGCGAGACAGGTCACAGGGGTCTGGTTTTGAGTTGGAGTCTACTATATGGGTCTTTGACCAACTGGATAAACTGCAATGCTGGAGAGTCTAATAATGAAATGGACTCCAACGCTCAGTGATGATGGTATGATGAAGGTGGGTGTCAGAGAGGAGGAGGATATGAAGATGAGTTAAAGCTTGATGCTGGGAGCAGGAGGAGGCAAAAAGAACCAATGTTGTGGTTCGAGATATATTTGTTTGATGTTCAATAGCCATTTTTGAGAATTCCCGAAGATTGTTCTCCTGTTACTCAAAGCAGTATCTGTGAATTCAGTCTATCTGCAAGGTTTTGCCAACCTACTGCAAATTGATTATTAAACTGTTTAACTTTTTATTCTGTGGTCAGCAAGTTTCCACGCTGTGTGACTCTATGACTCCATTTATTCCATTCCTCCTACATTTTAGCAACTCCCCCAAATTCCACCACTCACCGACACACAATTTGCGTGGACAGTAAATTTTGGTTAATGTCAATCTAACCCAATTGATAATTCCCATATTGATTAAATTTTGATCAGCAAATAGGTGATGAGTTTGAGTTTGAGTTTGTTGTCACATGTACCGAAAAGCTTTTGTAGCGTGCTAATCAGTCAGCAGAAAGACAATACACGATTACAATCGAGCCATCTACAGTGCAGAGATTTAAAATAATGGAACAATTATGATATGTGATTGTAGATCCACTTCTGTGACACAAAGAGTCACCTGGCTTGGGCGCCATTTTGGATCTATAACACAAATGAATGTTTACACCCAAAATCAAAGCTAAGAATACCTGCAAAATAATTGGTTTATGCAAGATTTTGCTGCTACCTACAAATATTCCATCCATTATTTTGCCTGAGCTTCTTTATCAGACTTGCTGTTTCAACTGCAGGAAAGACAGTGGAAAGATGGTAGCACAGGCTTCAATGGCTTGTAAAATCAAGTCAGCTAGAGCCATTAGACCCCAATGTATTTGCAGCCCCAACAATGGCTCTAAAGTGCCCAGAAAAATCCCAGATCCCAAAGGCATGTGAGTTGGTAGTTTAATTGGCCATTGTAAATTCCCCCTAGCATGTAGGTGCTTGGTTGAATTTTGGGTGAGTTGAAGAGAATGTGGGTAAAATATGGGATTAATGGACAATTAGTATAAGGAGTTGGTTGATCCTTGGCATGGACTCCTAGGATTGATAACACAAAGGGCACCATTGATATTGTCCATTTAAACTGGTGGATTCCTTGTGGCTGAGAGGATCTTAATGTACTATTAATAAAATCCATATATTAATCAAGGAGATATTAATAAAGATTCAGAGATTGCGTCCTTCTCGAGGAAGAGATTGTGGGACAAAATTTGCTGCCTGTGATTTTGGATGGCTCTACTGTATTTATGCAAAAAACAATTACTGTGTCTGAGAACTTCAGAATTGAACACATTTTCAGTTATTCTTCATTTGAAACAGTAAGGCACTCCTACCATTACCCCACCTTATCTTAACACAAGCAAGATCAAATCAGAATGTCCTGCCTCTCCTGTAATGTCCCCACCGGGAACATCTGATAGCAAATACTGCAGCTCTCTATTTATCATGAAAATGAGGTGAACTCAGGAGATAACCTGGCCATTCTAGGTTTGGGATGTGTGATCATAACGAGTCCCATGTTACATAGAAACATAGAAAATCTATGCAGAGATAAGCCATTTGGCCCTTTGAGCCAGCACCACCATTCAATATGATCATGGCTGATCATCCCAAATCAGTACCCTGTTCCTGCTTTCTCCCCATATCCCTTGATTCCGTTAGCCCTAAGATCTAAATCTAACTCTGTTAGATCCTATGTGGCAGCAAGACAATGGGAACTCCTTGCATTGGAAATCCGTTTGCTCAAAAGGCCATGCACGACTTTTAATTCAATATCATTTGAGGGCAAGAAGAGGCTCTGTCATCACTGTGCATCCCAGGAAATTTGCATTCTATCTAATCCAGTCCTTGGGCCAGCTGAGGTAATGGTGCACCTCCACCATGACTATTGTGCATGTTGGTCCTGTTATTTACAACACACTGGTAATAGATTGCTCTGGATACAGACAGTTGCTGGGTAGTAACTGCATTCCTGCTTACATGTAATTATTAAGAAAATATGCAAATTCTAATAACATATTCCCAAATCTGATGACACCTTCAGTGTGTCCAGAAAAAAATACAAAATAAAAAATCTGTCCAGCTATCAACCATCACCTTACTCAGCCATTGGAGGCATTTTGACCCTGCCAGCACTATGCCTTTAACTTTAGACAATAGACAATAGACAATAGGTGCAGGAGTAGGCCATTCGGCCCTTCGAGCCAGCACCACCATTCAATGTGATCATGGCTGATCATTCTCAATCAGTACCCCATTCCTGCCTTCTCCCCATACCCCCTGACTCCACTATCCCTAAGAGCTCTATCTAGCTCTCACTTGAATGCATTCAGAGAATTGGCCTCCACTGCCTTCTGAGGCAGAGAATTCCACAGATTTACAACTCTCTGACTGAAAACGTTTTTCCTCATCTCCGTTCTAAATGGCCTACCCCTTATTCTTAAACTGTGGCCCCTGGTTCTGGACTCCCCCAACATTGGGAACATGTTTCCTGCCTCTAACGTGTCCAATCCCTTAATAATCTTATATGTTTCAATAAGATCCCCTCTCATCCTTCTAAATTCCAGTGTATACAAGCCTAGTCGCTCCAGTCTTTCAACATGACAGTCCCGCCATTCCGGGAATTTACCTAGTAAACCTATGCTGCAGGCCCTCAATAGCAAGAATATCCTTCCTCAAATTTGGAGACCAAAACTGCACACAGTACTCCAGGTGTGGTCTCACTAGGGCCCTGTACAACTGCAGAAGGACCTCTTTACTCCTATACTCAACTCCTCTTGTTATGAAGGCCAACATTCCATTGGCTTTCTTCACTGCCTGCTGTACCTGCATGCTTCCTTTCAGTGACTGATGCACTAGGACACCCAGATCTCATTGTACGTTTACTTAGCATTACTGAATGTTCATAGGTTCTAGGAGCAGAATTGGGCCATTTGGCCCATCAAGCCTACTCCGCCATTCAATCATGGCTGATCTACCTTTCCCTCTCAACCCCATTCCCCTGCCTTTTCCCCATGACCTCCTGACGCCCGTACTAATCAGGAATGTGATTTGTGATATTGAATGCTGCAAAAATAAAGGAGTTCACAAACAGCTTAAGGTACTTGACTAACCCGTTTGATTAGTACAGGCGTCAGAAGTTATGGGGAGAAGGCAGGAGAATGGGGTTAGGAGGGAGAAATAGACCAGCCACGATTGAATGGCGGAGTAGACTTGATGGGCCAAATGGCCTGATTTGACTCGTATTCCTTATGACCTTACGACCTTATGAGACAGTTGAAAAGCCGCACCTAAGTTGTTCAGTGATGGCCAGGATAGTTTTACAGATGCCCCTATCAATCTCAATTAAAGGAATCCAGATGAAGCCATATTCCTGGTCGAAAAGCTATTGTATCTTGTCTCTGAACTTTTCCCATTTCTGTCTGTGCTATAGAATGTTCACTACACAGCGCAACATGTGAAACATTCAGTTTCAGGGACAGATATGCTCACTGGTTTTATTGATTGTATTCCAGTCAATCTTTGTAGGTTGGAAAAGTAATACCACCTTTAAAACTTTGTTCGGATGATGTTACAAATTTAAAACAAGGGATAGTTTATGAAGTGAAGACTCACTAGCTTCTCATGCATGAAGAACAGCGACACCAATTCCCATCTTACAGTATTATCACTTATTTCTTACCCCTGGGAAAAGAAAGAAAACACAAAAAAAAGACATAACACTAACATACAAGGATACAAGGTTCCGGGAAACTTTTACATTTTTAACATTTAACACCAGAGCATACTGTAGTAATCTTTTCTTTAGGACGATTCCAATTGGGGGGTGTGTCATTTTTTTGTGTGAAATGTTTGAGTGGGAAAAGGCTAATTGTTATTACTTGTCAGGCAGCCATTAGGAAGAAAAGCGGCGATGATTATCTGTGACTGCTGACACTTGCCAATTACATTTCACTACATCAAAAAATCTTTCATTTACAGCCAGGCGAATCATGTAAAAAGTCTACGCGTACACCCATCCGCAGTGCTACTTGGCTTCAAACAACTGACAGTTGCCGTGAAACAGTCATTAAGCTGCCTCTACAAGAGACTCATCAGCAGCTGCCCCCAGGTGAAGGAGAGAAAGCTGAGAGAGTGAAGGGAAAGTCTTACATTGTGGCAGGGCTGGATCTGGCAACGTATTATGCTGATTTTCTTTCCTCTTTATTTAAAATCTCTATTGATGGGGAGGGGTCAGGTGGGGGGGGGGGGACTTGGAGGAAGCTGTGGGGAAGAGTAATCGATATTCTTGTTTCCTTTAATGGGACTATTCTGTCAGGCATTTGAAATGTAAAAACAAAAGGCATATCATTGCAGTCCTTACTTTCACAAGTTCATACTTTCTTCTTGCCAGGTCAACGTAAGTGTAGATGGTAAAACGCACTGCAGAAAATAATGACACTCATAACACGTGTGCCAAAATGAGAGAGGGAATATTACTGCTTGGCCCTGCAGTTTTATTTAATTTAATGATGCAGCATTAAACTATTTAAGGATTTCAATTTCAATTAATATCTATGTTTTGATTTTATGCTCACCATTAGCACCAATTGTATATTTTGAATACCATTAACTGCTGTTTATGCTATTGTACTTAGTGGGTGGCATGGTGGTGCAGCGGTAGAGTTGCTGCCTTCCAAGCGCTTGCAGTGCCAGAGACCCGGGTTCGATTCCGCCTACGGGTGCTGGCTGTACGGAGTTTGTACGTTCTCTCTATGATGGCATGGGTTTTCTCCGAGATGTTTGGTTTGCTCCCACACTCCAAAGATGTACAGGTTTGTCCGCTAATTGACTTTGGCATAAATGTAAATTGTCCCTGGTATTTGTAGGGTGGTGTGAATGTGCAGGGATAGTTGGTTGGTGCAGAAGGGCCTATTTCCGCGCTGTATCTCTAAACTAAACTAAACTTGCAAATGCATATTACTTACACATGACATAACCAGCTTCCTGAAGTTCATTCTTTGTCAATGAAGCACCATAATAGCATTTTGTACTACAGGGAGCATTTGTTTGACCTTTAAACCTTAAGAAGAATTCCAAGTTTAATTTTCAGCTTTAACAGTCAAGGCCCCTGAAGTCACACAGTGGTTGATGATCCCATATGTTGCTATTTCTGTATTGTTTTCCTGCATTTCTCCATTCTTTCTTTTTAAGTACAATAAAGATCAGGAACCAGAGCCCTAGACCAAATGGTTTCTCTATCTCCTTCATGAAATCAAATAGTTTCTCTATCTCCTTCATGAAATCAAATAGTTTTTCCTTCATGAAATCAAATAGTTACCTTGGTACATTTATCTTTGCAACATACAGCTTATTTATACATTCAACATACAGCTTAAAAACTGTATGTTGAATGTAGTGATGTACATATGATTTTCACACATTTCAAATATATATAACAAGCACACTTTTTAATAATGAAACACAATCACTCTTCCAAACGAAGAAGGAAATCATGTCTGTTTTGAATTTCAAGAAATTGATGCCGTTAAAAACAAAATTGAGTTTAATTCAGAAAAGTGCAAGATGTGGCATTTTGTGAGGTTAAACCAGGGTGGGAGTTTAACAATGTAGAGTGGGACCCTGGGGAGTGTTGTAGAATGGAGGGACTGAGGTGTATAAGTATATCCTTCTATGAAAGTGATGTCACGGGTAGATAGAGTGGTGAAGAAGGCTTTCGGCACACTGGTCTTCTTCAGAAAACACATTGAGCAAAGAACTTTGGATGTTATATTGCAATTGTATAAGATGTTTAACTTGGCATAAAGGTCAGCACGAACATTGTGAGCTTTAGGGTCTATTCTTGTGGTTTAGGTTTAGGTTTAGATTTAGGTTTAGGTTTAGGTTTTAGGTTTATTATGGTCACCCAGTTACAGTGAAAAGCTTTTTTTTTTATGCTCTCTTATCAGATCAGTGCTATCAAAACAATCAAGTCAAATTCAAGTTCAATAGGTAGAACAAACGAGAAGATACATAGTGTAGAATATTGTAGCACAACAGTTCCATAGGCAAAATCCAATGTCCACAATGGGGTAAAGGTGAATCAGACAGCACCCTGGCTAATAGAAGGATCATTCAGAAGCCTGATAATAAAGGGGAAGAAGCTGTTCCTGAGTGTGGTGGTGAGTGATTTCAATCTTCTGTATCTTTTGCTTGAGAAGAGTGAATGACCGTAGTGGAACACATTTTTTGTGTGTTCTATATTCTATGTTCTATGTTAGCAAGGATGCGCTTAGAGTATTGTATTACGTTTTGATCACCCTGCTATGGGAAAGGTACAATTATGCTAGAAATAGTGCAGGAAAGATTTATAAGGAATTTACTTGGTCTCAAGTGATTTAAATATCGGAAGTTGGGCTAACTAAAACTTTACACCTGGAGCATTGGAAACTGAGTGCTGATCTTATAGAGGTGTATAAAAGGATGAGGAGAATAGATAGAGTGAATGCATACATATTTTTCCAGAATTGTGGAATCAAGAATGAGGCCATAGGTTTAAGGTGAGAGGGGAAAGGTCTAGTATGAACCTGAGGAGTAACTTTTTCACACAGAGAGTTGAACATATATGGAACAAACTGCCAGACGAAGGGGGTACAATCAAAATATTTAAAAGACATTTGGATAGGTTCATGAATAGGAAAAATCGAGTGTGAAATAGGTCAACTATGGGCAAATGGAACTAACATATAGACATCTTGGTTGGCATGGACGAGTTGGGCTGAAGGGCCAGTTTCCATGATGTGTAACTCTATGATGCTATAAATCCAGGCTACCACCTGAAATATTTCAATTGTTTTTCCTTTAAAGATATTGATACACAAGTTCATACTTTCTTCTTGCCAGGTCAACGTAAGTGTACATGGTAAAAACGCACTGCAGAAAATAATGACACTCATAACATGTGTATCAAAATGAGAGAGATATTGATACACTGATATGAATAGCAATGTTATATATTACGAGCTCCAAAAACAAGTTACGCCACACCATCTCTCAGAGCAGTAGTCTCTGTAGTGTTGTATGTCCTTATGTCCTTGTACCTAATCTCAAATGTCACTGAAATAATGAGTTTGTTAAACAACACTAAGCAGAAATGACCTGCAACAGATTTCTGAGCACTGCAGAAGAATATTGCTAGATTCCACATGGTTACCTTCCCAACCAACCAGGAAGCTAACTTCCCCACCATCTCACAGAGGCAGTGAATTTCCAGCAGTAATCCAGGCTTCTGGCCGTAGCAATTTAATGTGGGACCTGCCTCGGCCTTTACTAGCTCATGCCAGCAAAGCTAATATTTATTTTCAAAGCATTCGTCAGCGCCCACTTCACCAAACCACCATGGCAATATCTAACCTTGCCCACAGCAGAAAATAAATTGTAGTATTTCTGTCAACACTGATAACCCTTTCAGATTGCTTGTAGCTCAAGGGGGACTTGGGAATGTGGAGTCTGAATACCCTTTACCTTGCAAAAACCAAATAACCAGTACCTCAGAAGCACAAAAGGCAGGATTAGGTTTGCAATCTGGATAACAGTGAGAGGGGTGGTACTGTGCAGGTATAAGTGTAGGACAGTCAGTGGGCAAGTTGGGCTGAAGGGCCTATAAGACTCTATGACGGTGCCAGGCATAAGCTTTCCATTCATGATTTGTCTTCAAAAGGAAATTAATACTGATAAACTCGATTAAAGTCCAGGGCATAAAGATGGCCCAACTCAGAATAAACCATGAGCCTGCACTGCAATTTCATGACACCATGAATTTCTATGAATTCAGTGTGGTATGTGCTTCATTAACTTTGGCACGATTGATGGAAGCGCAAACATTATTATAAAGTGTAAATAAGCACGCTGGCCATAGAATGTAGAAACAAGGAATTGCAGATGCTGGTTTATACCAAAGATAGATACAAAGTACAGGAGTAACTCAGCGGGTCAGGCAGCATGTCTGGAGTTAAAGGATGGGTGACATTTCAGACTGTCTGAAAAGGGTGCCGACCCGAAACTTCACCGACCCTTTTTCTCCAGAGATACTGCCTGACCTGCTGAACTACTCCATCACTTTGTGTCGAACGCTGGCTATAGATCTGCATTGGAATGCCAACCAGAGCAGGACATTTTGAAAACTGCAAAATTGGAACAAGTAAAGCATCCCAAGAAGATGCAAACTCAGAATGTGCAGTATAAATCAGCAACACCTCTCCCACAAAGAACTCGAGCAAACATGCAAGAATCGTTTCTGTAGGATGAACTTTCATATTCTAAATCCAAGGAATCACTGCCAAATTATATTGATCCCTAAAGACAGCAAGCACATAAGTGTACAAGCAACTCCAGTATACTAGCTTAATCCCAACAGGGCAACAATATATAAAGATATATTTGGTTTTCATTGTGTTTTGAAAAGGAACCCAGAGTTGCTTAATTAGTCTCTTGCAGTATCCAACAATCAAACTGTTGCTTGAGTTGGGGTCGTCAACGGAATGTTAGCAATATTTTTAGTTATGAATCAGATGTAATTTAATTACAGAAAATAATTAGTTATTTAGGCCATTATTTAGACCGTTATTCAGAAAGACTTGAATCCTTTCATTAAACACAAGTGCTTTACGGAATTCTGAAAATACAGAACTAAACTAATCTAAAAATAAAAATATTGAAACGGAAATGTCTATACGAAACGGTATAAATGGTAATACCAAATAGTAACCAAATCTTACCAAAAATCAGTGCAAAAACTTTATGATGAAATATGAGGTAAAATATGAAGTATTGATTTTATTTCACGAATACCGTTTGCAGAATGCACTTGTACATTGCCCTATTATTTAAGTAACATTGTGGGAGATAAGCAGATGATGAAAATGAGAAATTTTATTTGTCCTTTCAAGGAAGATAAAATTATGGAGTCTGGACTTCTGTTACTAAAAACAGCTTCCAGGAAAGGTAAAGCTGGGCGTGCAACCCCATTCTAAATGTTACTGAAGCGGTTCTGAAATGACTGCGCTCAGTGGGAAGCCTGTGTTTAAGTAATGCATAAGCATTTGGGAATAGCACTCAGACTGTTCTCAGACACCAGGAGGTAATGTTTAGAACAGTAGTGACTCTTTTATGTAGTTCATGCATTTGCATATTTTAGCTATTGCAGTGAAATACCCAAACAAATTGGAATACGATGGACACATATGAATATGGACAATGAGGTTCACTATGGAAACACTGTGGCATACATCCACTGGGCCTCACCTCCCCCAAACCAATCCCACTCCCCACCCACTGTAAGCAGCAAGTAGAACCATTATGGCATTTTTTTCAAAATATCAAGCTATCCTGGAGAATTCTGATCAATGTTAACACATTTGATTTTTCTTTTACTCCCAGTTAGATTTCTTTGAAGACTTCTGCTTTAAATAGAAAATTCGAATGATAGCATCAGGGTGTTGGTCTGTTGGAGTTTCTAATCTTGCTGGAGTAAGAGATTGAAATGTCTTTCATTAAACACAATGTTCAGATACACACAAGCGTGTTGTGTGGAGTGGGGGCTTTTAATATTTACAATCATAATTTTTAGAGTGAATTTTAAGCCTGTTTCTAGCTGGACCAAGTAATGTTCTTAATATCATCTGCAAATAATATTTAAACTTGAGTGTTCAAAAAGAGCCATGAATAACAATGTTACAATTAGTCAAAGAGCAAGAATTTCTTTTGAATGGCTTGTGATGGTCAGATTATCATTTCAATCTGAACCTGTTAACATTCACACATACCGCTGCCAATAGGAGCATTTCTACTTTTGTTGATCGTACAACAATAAAGTTTTTGGATCCAAATTAGATTAGGTATCACAAGTGTGATTTTTTTTTCCGTAATACATTTTCAATGCACACATGCTCTTTCAGTCCCATGCTGAGCAGAAAACCTGCAGCAGCAAAGGACAAGAATGTCATCATAATCATCTACTCATGAGGAGCAAAACCAATGTTAAAATCTCATTGAAAAAATGTCACACCTTAACTGACTCACAAGAATCCCTGAAGTATGATCACTCATGACCTTGCAGGCACTGAACTACTCCAGTCTGTCTCCACGTGACAATAAACTAAACAAAAAAATAATAGAAATAGAGCAGAACATCTCATATTTCTGTCAGCCAGGGCCAGCAGGAGCTTCCAGTCACTTGCCACTTCCCCCTTCCCTTTCTCATCATAATCTGTCTATCCTCGACCTTCTCCTTGTCCTCTGAGATGCCACAAGCAAACGAGATCAGCACCTGAGATTCCGCTTGGGTAGCCTGCAACCCAACTGCATTGAACACTGAAATTCTCCAATTTCAGGTAAACCACTGCCCCAGCTCTCCTCTTTATCATCTACCCAGCTCCCTTCTCCTCCCCTAACACACACCCTTCTTTCCAGTCCCTCCACCACAGACACCCACTTCCTTTCCCCTCCTCCACCTCCTCCACCTGCTCATCACCTTCCCCTTCCTACTCCAAGGATCCCCATTTTTTGTCTGAAGAAGGGTCGCAACCCGAAATGTCACCCATTCCTCTCCAGACATTCTGCCTGTCCCGTTGAGTTACTCCAGCATTTTGTGTCTATTCCCATTTTTCTTTCCTTCCTCTGGTCATTCACTTCCACACACCATCCCTCCGTCTGGTTCTACATTTCACTCCTTACTTGCCTTTTTTTTATATCAGATTCAACCATTTGTACCCTATTGCCTTCTCCACTTAACACCTTCCACCTTGTTTACTACTTCCATCTTTCTTTCCCCCACCTGGATTCACCTAAAGGTCTCGACCCGAAACGTCATCTCTCTACATTCGCCAGAGATATTGCCTGACCCACTTTGTGCATTTTTTTTGTAAACCAGCATCTGCGGTTCCTTATATCCCTTGCAATCTCATTCGCCTACACCTTCCCCCACCTCTTTCTACCAGCCATATCTCCGACTCCATCAGACTGAAGAAGAGTCCTGACCCGAAATATCATCTGCCCATTTCCTTCCACGGATGCTGCCAGACTCGCTGAGTTCCTCAGATAGTCTGTTTTATTTATCTCAATTTACTCATCCATCCACCTCATCAGGCTGATCTTGCAATGATCCACTCAGACAACCGAGCAATAGAGTGGAAGCAAGTCATCCATCGCTCTGAATGATTGCCTAAGAAGGCTACATTATACTGAGTTGAAATTATCCACAATCACTAATGACAGCATAATACTTCCAGCTGGACAGAAATTTGTTGGATGATTGTGCCAAAGGGTTAATAGAAAATTAAAAAGACTTAAACAAATGAATAATTTATTATCTCCTGATCTGCACAAGTGCCCAAGATGAACTTCCATTCCACAGCATTAGTGCCATTGCCATTTAATATGGTGGTACTTCTTTCTTAATTGAGCTGCTAATGATATTCCCAATGCAGTTCATTGATAGCTTCAGCTAATTTTAACCATCTATGAAGTGAATAGGTTCAATAGGTGTCAGAGACCTGCTTGTGATATTACTTTAATATATTGCCTATGAAATGGTAGGATACCACTTCCACTTGCAATTCACGGGCCAATATGCTCCTTGTTTCAAAAAAGCAATTGAAGAGGACAAGCTAAATATTCTGCACCATGCAACAGAAGTAACGAAAATCACCTGATTAGTGAATAAAGGCCATGGGTTAAATATTATTCTGGGCCAACATTTTGACAGAAGTCTGAGAGGACGTTTCTTAGATCAAAACTGTTCAGTTTTTGTTGCAGAGACATCTGATTGGGGATATGGAGAATGTAATTAAAAAATCAAAAGTAAAGATATTTGCAAGGGATATTGATACATGACAGTTAGTTAGTTTTGCAACTATATTTCCAAAGACATGTCACAAATATATAGTTTAGTCTAGTTTAGTTTGGAGATACAGCACGGAAACAGGCCCTTCTGCCCAACCAAGTGAGGTTATCCACTTTGGTGGCAAAAACAAGGAGGCAGATTATTAACTCAATGGTGTTAGATTAGGTAAAAGGGAAGTGCAACGAGACCTGGGTGTCCTTGTACAGCAGTCACTGAAAGTAAGCTTGCAGGTACAGCAGGCAGTGAAGAAAGTTAATGGCATGTTGGCTTTCATAACGAGAGAATTTGAGTATAGGTCCATCTGCAGTTGTATAGGGCCCTGGTGAGACCACATCTGGAGTATTGTGTGCAGTTTCGGTCTAATTTGAGGAAGGACATCCTTGCTATTGAGGCAGTGCAGCGGATGTTCACGAGGTTAATCCCCGGGATGGTGGGACTGTCATATGAGGAAAGATTGGAAAGACTGGGCTTGTATTCACTGGAATTTAGAAAGATGAGATGGGATCTTATAGAAACGTATAAAATTATAAAAGGGCTGGACAAGCTAGATGCAGGAAAAATGTTCCCAATGTTGGGGGAGTCCAGAACCAATGGCCACAGTCTAAGAATAAAGGGGAGGCAATTTAAAACTGAGGTGAGAAAAACTTTTTCACCCAGAGAGTTGTGAATTTGTGGAATCCTCCACCACAGAAGGCAGTGACAATAGTCAATAGACAACAGACAATAGGTGCAGGAGTAGGGCATTCGGCCCTTTGAGCCAGCACTGCCATTCAATGTGATCATGTCTGATCAATTCACTGGATGAATTTAAGAGAGAGTTAGATAGAGCTCTTGGGGCTAGCGGAATCAAGGGATATGAGGAGAAGGCAGGCACGGGTTACTGATTGTGGATGATCATCCATGATCACAATGAATGGCGGTGCTGGCTCAAAGGGCCAAATGGCATCCTCCTGCACCTATTTTCTATGTTTCTATCCATGTTTCAATGACTCCGGGCCGACCAGTGATTCCTGTACACTAACACTCTCTTACTCACTAGGATAATTTAATAATAGGGACAATTTACAATTTTTACCGAAGCCTACAATCCTGCACATCTTTGCAGTCACAGAGAGGATGTAAAACTCCATACAGACAGCACCCATAGTCAGGATCAAACCTGGGTATCTGCCGCTGTTAGGGAGCAACTCTCCCGCTCCGTCCCCGTGCTGCCGTATAGCTCATCCAACGATGATATTTTAACACGACAATCAAAATATTCCAATGCATTGAATGGTGACAATAGTGCAATACAGATGAACAACTCTGACACTCTCTTAAAGGAGCATGCTTATAAGTGATATAATGAGAACCAAAATCCAGCAAGTTCTTGTTTTATAAAAAGTAGAGCATCCAGAGAAATTTCCAACTCAAAGTAACACAAACAGTAAACAAAGGACTATTTTGCATATATCATGATTTGACTTTTGCTCCCAGTCACTGTGCTTTCACTCTACCACTGAAAGCAAAATCAACCTCACATCACTTTGTCTATTTGCTGATAAATTACCTTTCATTCAACAATTAAATCTATTTTTGAAATAAAAACAGAACCTGAATAAATAATATCACTAATCCAATTCAAGTTGAGTAATTATTAGACATTGCAAAGTATTCTCCGTGGTACAAAACAAGCAGAAAAACGTTTATGGGATAAATGTTGACATTTGTTTGCCTGCTCAATGTATTGTTGTGGAAACAGTCAGCTTCCAAAGGGCCAGCTTTACACTGCATTTATCTTTTTCAGTAGATTGTGCTATGATTAATCCAGAGCAAAACAAAGATGAGGACAACATTCTCTCTTCCTTTTCACTGGGCTCAGCAGTACCCCATTAGGCGCCTCTTTGGACACAGGTTTTTGAGTTTGGGAAAAGGGGACAGAAATGCAACTGTGTCTACTGTATAAGCAGGAATGTTCACCAGCCTCACTCAGGTCTCTGCCTGTTTCCAGTGGTGCTCCTCATTGTTGCCCTTAATTGCCTGCGTTGCTGACCAGACATTGACATGATGCAAACACCAAAATCCTCTTCTTTATCGAAACACTCTTGGCATGTGGAAAATAAAATAGGCTGGGTGGCTGTAGACTACTCCACTCACCCCATGGGCATTATTGTGCTTACCCTACACTTGTTTTAACAGGCGGTTTTCCATCCTTGCCAGACTGAAGCAAATCCTGGAGAATTGCTCCGGTTTCCTCCCACATACCAATGATGTGAGGATTAATTGGCCTCTGCGAAGTTGTCTCTAGTGTGCAAGGATTGGATGAGAAAGTGGGGATAACATAGAACTGGTGCGAATGGGTGTTTGATTGTCGGCATGGGCTAGGTGGGACGTAGGGCCTACTTTCATGCTGTATCTTTCAATCAATCGACCGATCAATTGTTCGATCGATCAATTCATGAATCAATCAATCCATGAATCAATCGGTTAATCAATCAATCCATCGTGTCAGGAGCATACCAAAGAACTTCATGGAAAGAAAAATCAGCTACATGATGTTGATTTTTGTGGAAAAATCTGAATACACAAATGAAAATCCATTTTTACTTCCCATGGCACAGTCATGTTTTGGGATTAATTTAAACACTGAATAGAATAATTAATATTCAGTGCTTCTACACATGACAGGCATTCTCCCTTTCTCGATGGAACAGAGTACTTTGTGATTTAGTTTACTGATACAATTACTGCAAGGAGGACAGGCAGGTTGGGGTGAGAACCTGCAATGAAAATGCCAGTATTGTAAGAATGGAATTGATAATTGGTACAGCGAATTTCATCTCAAGTCTTGCGAAACCTGACCTGCAGCAGTTAAAGCTGACAAAAGATAGACATTTTCCAGGTTTGAAACATTTTACTAATAGGGGCTTTTTTTTTGAAAAGAATTACATGCTAATGCTAAATCACCGAGGATTAACATTCCCCCATGCTTAATCAGACTAGATAGATATCACTCCAGTACTGGCAATTATTTTACCTTTTGGAAGAAGTGATGGGAAATTTTGCTACAGGATGCATGTTTCATTACTTTGTGCAAATAGTGTTCTCTTGTTGCTGCAAATCCAGCCACCCAGGCCAACAGCTCAGCTGTCACCTTACATTACAGAGCAAACTTAATGTTTAGTTTAGTTTAGTTCAGTTTAGAAATACAGCGCGGAACCAGGCACTTTGGCCAGCGAGTCTGCACGGACCAGCGATCCCCACACACTCACACTATCCTACACACAGTAGGGACAATTTACAACTTTACCAAGCCAATTCATCTACAAACCCTGTATGTCTGGAGTGCGGGAGGAAACTGGAGATCCCGGAGAAAAGACACGCAGGTCACAGGGAGAATGTACAAACTTTGTAAAGACAGCATCCATAGTCAGCATCAAACCTGGGTCTTTGGTGCTGAAAGGCAGCAACTCTACTGTTGCACCACTGTGTTTAGTAAGACAAAATTCGGACACATCACCTTGAAATAGCAGATTGTGTCCCGGTGTGGCATTTTCTTTTGGCCAAGGATAGCGATGGGAAAGAGTGTTCAAGATGGCTTGAACTGTACCAAATGTGTTTATCTATAGGTCCACTTGGAAGAGTTTTAGTTGATTTTTTATTTCACATTATCAGTCTCTGATTACAATAAGACAATTGTGAAAGGATCCCATCTGATGAATTTGTCTTGAGATAAGAGGAACAACACCAAGCCTGGCAGGTTGTTTTTTTCAGCATTGCTGGGGGTTAATGCACTGGGATTCCTAAAATTCATTCACTTCTAGTTTCAGAGTGATTTCTAAATTCCTGTGAATCAAATGAAAGAGCATTGACAGATCTTGGCCTCTGGAGTAAATGTCTTTTTACAAAATTAACTCAGAGGAACACCAATTAGAAAGTAGCCCATGCACGCTGACAGCCTTCTATTACTGTAGAGGCTCATTCCTTTTTGTAACAATATCGTTGGCAGCTGTACAAAAACAGGCCTATAATCCAGGGACACCACATCATTGAATTTACAGAGAGGGTGTTTTCTCTATTAACAAAGAAGCCATAAAGAATGCATGTTGTAACAGAAGGTCACACCACATCAGAGAGTATTTTAATGAGGAACTACTGCATTTCTAACGAACCTTAAGACAATGATAGACAGCTGCATATTTTTTTAATTGAGCAAAACAATTTTTTTAAATAAAAGAAAAATTAAAGAGGTGGAAAGCCAATTCATGGAAAGCTTTTTAGTCTGTTCAAGTTTATATCGGGAAGGTTGTATTCTGAGAGTAATGCGGAATGCTCATGTCGGGCAATAAATAGAATGCTGTCACATTAAATTTGAGCTTTTAATATGTTTGCAAGACAGTGACACAGCACAAAAGCAACGGAAAATGATAAACTGATATTTATTAAGCACTTACTTTGCTGAAATTAAAGAGAGGGTAAGAAGAGGG